>NC_052172.1:12043957-12337586 GCF_902713615.1 Scyliorhinus canicula
TCATAAGACCTATCCTCCAAATCAGGCAGCATCCTGGTAAATCTCCTTTGCACCCTTTCCAATGCTTCCACATCCTTCCTATAGTGAGGTGACCAGAACTGCACACAATACTCCAAATGTGGTCTGACCAGGGTCATGTATAGTTGTAGCATAACCCCGCGGCTCTTAAACTCAAGCCCCCTGTTAATAAACGCTAACACATTATAGGCCTTCTTCATGGCTCTATCCACTTGAGTGGCAACCTTCAGAGATCTGTGGACATGAACCCCAAGATCTCTCTGTTCCTCCACATTCCCCAGAACCCTGCTGTTGACCCTGTAATCCGCATTCAAATTTTTCCTACCAAAATGAATCACCTCGCACTTATCAGGGCTAAACTCCAGATTAAATGGGTTAAATTATGAGGACGCTCCGATAGACTTGGTCTGTCCACGCTGCAGGACAGAAGTTAAAGGGAGGGGCTGAATGGCCTCTTCCTGTTCCTGTCGCTTGGTACTCACTTGAATGGGTGGGCTTCCTGTGTTTTGTAGATCAGATGCAGGGCGGACGTATAAAGGCGGAGGCTGATGGTGACTGAGAGGACGGACAGTGTCAGGTATGCCAACACACTGATGCCACTGAACTGGGTGAGGGAGAAGAGGACGAGGATGATGGCACCGAACACGGTGCCCGTCTTCTTCACATCCTCCCAGTACAGAAGGTCAGTCGCTGCGGGAAGACAAGAGAAAAAGACGATGTGAGAGAAGAAAGAACGGGAGCTAAACCCGGCACGCTTTTCCCGAAAAAGATCTCCAGCTGTGGGGTCCTGTGGAGAAGAGCAGAGGTTTTAACAAATACATTACTTCTCGGGCACACTGGTGTTGCTGGTGCCTCTGTTCCTGCTTTGGTTACAACGGCATCACAGACCCTTATTCCACCAACATATCTGTGGGCGGTGCTAGCTAAAACCAGCCAGGAGAAACCAGTCTTGATCATGAAAAACTTACAAATGGGAATAATCTCATGATGGCTCTTGGCGATTTCAGTGTTGGGGCCACGGCAGGTCCCACACCACTTTTAAAGGGTGCCCCGATTCTTAAAAATCAAAATGGAGATCCACCCCCCTCCCTCCCAACCACAGAACACTGCACCCCCCCCCGCCCCCTGGCCCTGCCCCAGGCATTATTCTCTGGCATTGTCCCCGGTACTACCCTTGGCACCATCCCCTGGCACTACTTCTGGCTTTGCTCCCTGACATTACCTGGGGCAGTGGCAGTGCCTGGGTACTGCCTGGGCATGACCCTCTTCCCCCCTAGGGGCTGTACTTACCTGTGCGCCTCTGGTGGGTTCTGCTCGCCAGGCAGTGACCTGTCATGATTTATGTCGGTGTAAATGGACAATTTAATGCGGGGGTGGGGGGGAACGATCAGGCTTAAGGCTGACCCTTCAAAACCCACAACCACTACCATCTAGAAGGACAAGGGCAGCAGACACATGAGAACACCACCACCTGGAAGTTCCTGTCCAAGCCACTCACCACCCTGACTTGGATCTGCACCCAGCCCATTTCCAGATCAAATGAGGTAGATAGGTCTGTAATATTTAATTTGGAGGGAGAGGCTGCAAAGAAACAGAGGCACAAAACCTCTGGAACACACGGCTGATCCTGCGATGCACGATTTGACATGTCTTAATTTTATATCGCACCCGCCCCCACCTGTTTTTATGATGTGTTTTTGCATGCTTTGTTTTTTATTAAATTTTGCAGACCCGCCCGCCACCCACCCACGCTCCACAGCGTGTTTTCAGGCTGTGGTGGGTGTGGTGAATGTAACTTGGTAATTCACACTGTATCTTTGTAAGCGCAGTAGCGTTATCCGACCACTAGGGGGAGTAGCTCTGGGAATGCTCAGGAGTTTGTACAGGGCTCCACCCTTGGCTCCGCCCACGACTCCTCCCCCTTGTGCTGCTGTATAAATACCCTTGTCCAGAGTCTTTTTTTTAATAAATTTAGATTAGCCAATTATTTTTTTCCGATTAAGGGGCAATTTAGCGTGGCCAATCCACCTACTTTGCACATTTTTGGGTTGTGGAGGTGAAACCCACGCAGACACGGGGAGAACGTGCAAACTCCACACGGACAGTGACCCAGAGCCGGGATCGAAACTGGGACCTCAGCGCCGTGAGGCGGTTGTGCTAACCACTAGGCCACCGTGCTGCCCCCCCTTGTCCAGAGTCAGCCTGCAGTTCACCGAGAGTTCATCAACGGGTAACAGGCTGGCTCTGTAGTAAGTAGATTAAAACCACTGTTGATATCTGAAAGCACGTGTCTGGTGAATTGATGGTTCCATCAGTGGACGCCCCCCCCCCCTCCGCTCCATTGGCCAGTGGCTGGATCTTCTTGTCCCGCCCACTCTCAACGGGATATCCCGGTCTTCATACCCACTGACGCTGGGGAACCCACGACCGGGAGTCACCATCCACCGGACTGGAAGATCCCAGCGGCTGGAATGTCTGGGAAGTACCCCCCCCCCTCCAACATTTACGCCCAACTCCCGTAAATAAATAAAGAATAGAAAGTATTTTTGTTCATCATTGATTGTCCATGAGATGATTGCGGTGAGGCACCTTCTTTAACAGCTGCAGTCCGTGTGGCGACAGTAAGGCAAGATTTTTAGATTCATAGACATTCACAGCACAGAAGGAGGCCATTGAGCCCAACGGGTCTATGTCAGTCAACAAAGACCTGACTAATCCCGTTTTCAAGTGCTTGGCCCATAGCCCTGGAGGTTACCAGCCTATTCAATCTCACCTCAAAGCTCAGCTCCTCCACCCAATATTGGGCAGGGATAAAACTAGATATCTTTTTTTCACCAGCTTGAGGTCTCACTGGCACAGCAACTAAAATTCCCCACCGGCGGGGGTTTGTCCAATTCACCGCAGGAGAACGTTTTCCGTCTGAGTGTGTCGACCACTTTGTGATTCCTGCAAGCTATCCTCCCGGATTCAGGATCCAGAGTGAGGGACCCAGCCCCCAGTGTTGCATTTCAATGACAACCCCCCCCCCCCATCCTGCACTCCCATCCAGGGGAGATGCAGGCCCCTTGGTGAGCAGAGTCAGGGTCTGTGGGAGCTGAAAGCCCATTACCAGTCAGTGCCCATGGCACCCTCCCTAACCCTGTATGATGGAGGTCCTGTGGGACGTCTCTCCACCGGCCAGACCCCACCATGTGGGGGAATGGGCGGGTCAGCTGGTGGCCACGTGACCCTCTCCCTTCCCTGAAAGTTAAGATGATTTTGGGTACACATCTCGTGCCCGCTGTCAATTTATTGAAACAAAAGACATGAGGACTATTAGAAAAGGCATGGTGAAACAGAACTGGAAAACTCCACACCAGCAGGTGGCACAGTGGTTGGCACCGCTGCCTCACAGCGCCAGGGGCCCGGGGTTCATTCCAGCCTCGGGTGACTGTGCGGAGTCTGCACGTTCTCCCCGTGTCTGCGTGGGTTTCCTCCGGGTGCTCCGGTTTCCTCCCACAGTCCAAAGATGTGCAGGTTAGGTGGATTGGTCAGGATAAATTACCCCAGTTGGGTGGCACAGTGAGTAGCACAGCGCCGAGGTCCCAGGTTCGATCCCGGCTCTGGGTCACTGTCCGTGTGGAGTTTGCACATTCTCCCCGTGTCTGTGTGGGATTCGCCCCCACAACCCAATGATGTGCAGGGTGAGTGGATTGGCCAGGCTAAATTGCCCCTTAGTGTCCAAAGATGTGCAGGTTAGGTGGGGTTACGGGGTTGTATGGATGGGGTGGATGAGTGGGCCGAGGTGGGGTGCTCTTTCAGAGGGTTGGTGCGGAGTTGATGGGCCGAATGGCCTCCTTCTGGATTCCATGATTCCATAAGCAAAGCTCCACACGCCTGGCAGACCCGTAATCACGCACCCAGCACGATCAGGGTCTGCGTTTCAGGCTACTGAAGTTTTACGTGAGTCACACACGGGGGTAGGGTGCAGGAGTCTGAGTATTTTCTCCAGTGCTATAATTAGCCTGTTCACTGCAAGGGGACAGGGCAGAGCAGCTGGAGGCATCCACTACCTCTGCGACAGCTGATCAGATCGAATTGCAAAGAGAAAAAAAGAGGTTTGACGGGGCCCTCGGCAATGGAGAGAGAGGGAGCACAAACTCAACAGAAATGAGCAAATGTATCAGAGCACGACAATGTTGAGAAACACGTGCCAAACTCAATAAAAATGAGCCACCCTTCTCCCTCGGGCCTGTCACAAAGGATTGGGCCCCTCCTGACCAGGAGCTGCCATTGGCAGAAAGAGTTCTCGCAAGCTGGTATCGCTTATATCCGCCCGCTGCCCCCCCCCCACACAATCCTCCTACAGGGGGCCACGTATTGGGCCTCCCCCCAATATGGTCCGTAGCCTCATTGAGAAAAGTCTAACCTTTCCATCCCATTCTCTGCACCTCTCGCTTTATTCCCCCAGCGCTCGAGCGAAACTTCAGGAGACTCTCGGACAGCACCTGCCACTGGGTCCAGCTGACTGCACTCTTGTGCTGGGAGTCTGTTCCCAGTCGCCTCACGGCACTGATTAACCCTTGAGGGTCTGAGCCCCCTCTCAAGCACTTCAGCAGCCTGCCCCGGCAGCCAACAACAACGTATATTTATATAGCACCTTTCAGGCATTAAAACGCTCCCAAGACACTGCCCGAGGACATTATACAACAGAGCACAATACTGAGACACATTTCAGGTTCAACTCCAGTGACCAAAAGCTTCGTCAAAGGGGTAGGTTTTTTTTTGTTTTTATATAAATTTAGAGTACCCAATTATTATTTTTTTCCGATTAAAGGGCAATTTAGTGCGGCCAATCCACCTGCCCTGCACATCTTTGGGATGTGGGGGTGAAACCCACGCAAACACGGGGAGAATGTGCAAACTCCACACGGACAGTGACCCAGGGCCGGGATTCGAACTCGGGTCCGCAGCGCTGTAGGCAGCAGTGCTAACCATTGTGCCACGCGCCGCCTCTGAAGGGGTAGGTTTTTTAAGGAGCGTCTTGAAGATCAAAAGGAAGGTGGAGAGGTTTAGGGACAATTCCAGAGCTTGGGGATCAGGCTGGTGGGAATCTGGAACTCACTGCTTCACTGAGGGGGTAGTGGGAGTCTGGAATTTGCTACCCCAGCTGGTGGGTGGAGGCAGAGACACTAAACTCTTTTAAAACGTATCTGGATCTGTACTTGAAGTGATCGAAGCTGCAGGGCAATGGGTCAGGTGGCAGCAAGGTGGGATTAGAAAGGACACTGGGGTGTCCTTGGGCTAGCATGCACAAGACGGGCCGAAAGGCCGCCTTCAGTGCTGTAACTTCTCTATGATTCTATTCTATTCTATAAGCAAGAACCCTCACAACATTTAAGAAGCTTTGAGATGAACACTTTAAATGCCTTGGCATAGAAGGGTATGGGCCAAGTGCTAGAAAGTGGGGTTAGAAGAGGTGATGGCCCATGTAGACATGATGGGCCAAAGGGCCTCTTTCTGTGACACTATGGTACGGCTGTCACCAGTGGAGTGACTGAAGTTGGCGATGCTTAAGAGACCAGAATTAGGGCAGCACGGTAGCATTGTGGGTAGCACAATTGCTTCACAGCTCCAGGGTCCCAGGTTCGATTCTGGCTTGGGTCACTGTCTGTGCGGAGTCTGCACATCCTCTCCTCCGGGTGCTCTGGTTTCCTCCCACAGTCCAAAGATGTGCAGGTTAGGTGGATTGGCCATGATAAATTGCCCTTAGTGTCCAAAATTGCCCTTAGTGTTGGGTGGGGTTACTGGGTTATGGGGATAGGGTGGAGGTGTTGACCTTGGGTAGGGTGCTCTTTCCAAGAGCCGGTGCAGACTCAATGGACTGAATGGCCTCCTTCTGCACTGTAAATTCTATGAGAATTGGAGGGGCGCAGATACGTACATACATACTGTGATAACCCTCATGAGGACCACAGGGGAAATTGCTGATTGATCTCCCCGTGGCCTCTGTAGAATGTGAGTTCCCGTGGTGAGCGGGTGGAGAACCACTGGGGCTTATTAGCGGGACTGTTAAATGCAGCTCCCAGACCCAGACAGGACGATCCTGATAGTCTTGGCCCAGGGCGTTTGTTTTGTGAGCTGTGGTAATGGCTTTGTTCTTAGTTTAAAATAAACCAGTTTGGGTTCGATCCCAGCCCTGGGTCACTGTCAGTGTAGAGTTTGCACATTTTTCCCATATCTGCGTGGGTCTCACCCCCACAACCCAAAAAGATGTGCAGTGTAGGTGGATTGGCCGAACTAAATTGCCCCTTAATTGGAAAAAAAGTTTTGGGTACTCTAAATTTATTTAAAAAAAGAACTTGCATTTATATCACACCTTCCATTACCTCAGGGTATCCCAAAGAGATTCATGTGCAATTTATTTGAAGAACGGTTATTGTAATGTAGGATACCCAGCTTTTAATTCGCGCAGAGCAAGATCCCACAGACAGCTCTGCGAAAAGAATCAAATCGTCCATTTTTAATGATGATGGCCGGGGGAGGAATACTGGCCCGGGCACTGGGGAGAAACGCCCAGATCTTCCACGATTATTGACAACCGATCTTTTGCATTTGCCTGAGAGGGCAAACAGGGTGACATGCAAACGAGAATACCTCTGACAGCACAGCACTGGAATAGCGATCACAGGATATTTGCTTAACCTCCCGAAGCGGGGTTTAACCCACAACCTTCTGGAAGAGTAGGTGAGAGTCGGCGTGAGTGCACGGTGACAATTGCTCTCCACTCCTGATGGTGGGGACTCATCCCAAACTTTTTAAAATTGTTAAAAATAAATTTAGAGCATCCAGTTCTTTTTTTCCAATTAAGGCAATCCCCAATTGCCCTTGAACTGAGTTGCTTGCGAGACCAGATCGAAGGGCAGTTAAAGAGCGAACTACATTGTTTTATTTAATTTAGAGTACCCAATTCTTTTTTTTCCCCCCCCAGTGAAGGGGAAATTTAGCGTGGCCAGTCCACCTACCCTCCACATCTTTGGGTTGTGGGGGTGAGACCCACGCAGACACGGGGAGAGTGTGCAAACTCCATATGGACAGTGACCTGGGTTCTCATCGCCGTAGTCCCAGTGCTAACCACTGTGCCATCGTGCTCTCCCGCGCTCTTTGCTTATTCTTCCACGGGATGTGGACGTCGCCAGGAAGGCCAGCATTTGTTGCCCCTACCTAATTGCCCTAGAACTGGGTGGCTTACTTGGCCATTTTGGAGGGCAGTTAAGAGTCGACCCCATCGCTGTGGGTCTGGAGTCACGTGTAGGCCAGACCGGGTAAGGACGGCAGATTTCCCGCCCTAAAGGGACATCAGTGAACCAGATGGGGGGGCAAGATTTTCTCCCCCCACGCCGGGTGGGAGAATCGCCGGGGCGCCGAGCGAGTCCCGCCACACCGCCCCGACACCCGCACGCGATTCTCCCAACCCTCCCAAACCGGCGCAGCGGGATTCACGGCTGGCCGCTGGGAGAATCGCCGCTCGCCCTTTGTAATGGGCAAGCGGCGATTCTCCGGCCCGGATGGGCCGAGCGGCCTGCCCAACACGACAGGTTCCCGCCGGCGCTGCCCACACCTGGTCGCTGCCGGCGGGAACAGCGCGGGAACGCGGGGGGAGGGGGGGGGCGGCCTGTAGGGGGGGGAGGGGGGGATCCAGCACCGGGGGGGACCTCAAAAGGGGTCTGGCTCGCGATCGGTGCCCACCGATCGGCTGGCCGGCCTCTCTGAAGGAGGACCTCCTTTCCTCCGCCGCCCCGCAAGATCCATCCGACATTTCTTGCGGAGCGGCCGCGGGGAGGATGGCAACCATGCATGCGCGAGTTGGCGCTGGCCAACCTGCGCATGCGCGGGTGACGTCATTTACGCGGTGCTGGGTGCGTGCGGAGGAGGCCTCCTGCATGGGGACCTCCCTCCGGGCCCTCACCACGGCAGCACTCCCATCCCCACCCAAAAAACACTCCAGCAGCCCAGTGGTGACAGCCACCCTCCAATCCTGGAACCAACTACGGCAGCAATTTGGCCTGACCAAAATGTCGGACAAGGCTCCCATCTGCAACAACCATAGGTTCACACCAGCACTGACTGACGCCACCTTCAAAAGGTGGAGGCAGGACGGGGGGACACTGACAGTCAGGGACCTATACACAGACGGCAGGATCGCAACACTGGACGAACTGACAGAGAAATTTCGGCTAGCCAGGAGGAACGAGCTAAGGTATCTGCAGCTCAAAAACTTCTTACGAAAGGAGACAAGGCCGTACCCACAACCGCCACGACAGACACTACTGGAAGACCTACTGGACGCAAGTATCCTAGATAAAGGGAACTGTAGCGACATGTATGACCGACTGGTAGAAAGGGCCGACACCGTACTGGACACAACAAGAAAGAAATGGGAGGATGACCTGGGGATTGAGATAGGGTGGGGACTCTGGAGCGAAGCACTGCATAGGGTCAACTCCACCTCCACGTGCGCAAGGCTCAGCCTGACGCAACTAAAAGTGGTACATAGAGCCCACTTAACAAGAAACCGTATGAGTAGGTTCTTCCCGGAGGTGGAGGACAGATGTGAGCGGTGCCAGAGAGGCCCGGCCAACCACGCCCACATGTTCTGGTCTTGCCCCAGACTTGTGGAGTACTGGACAGCCTTCTTCGAGGCTATGTCCAAAGTGGTGGGGGTGAGGGTGGAGCCATGCCCGATAGTGGCGGTCTTCGGGGTTTCAGACCAGCCAGATCTATTCCTGGGGAGGAGGGCGGACGCCCTTGCCTTTGCCTCCCTGATCGCCCGCCGTAGAATCCTGTTTGGCTGGCGGTCAGCAGCACCACCCAGAGCTGCAGACTGGCTGTCCGACCTCTCGGAATCTCTCCAAATGGAGAAAATCAAATTCGCCATCCGAGGGTCAGACGACGGCTTCCACAGAACGTGGGAGCCATTCATGCAATTTGTGGCCAATGAACAAGAGGAAGAATAGCCGGGTGGCCAAGAATCAGGGGAAAATGGACGGGAATCGGGGGAGTTAGCCGGGGGGGGGGGGGGGGGGGGAAGAGAGGGGGGCTACGGGTTCGTTATGGGGGTTTGTTCTCATGGTTTTATGCTTATTTCTTTTTCTTGTTAATTTATTGTTTTTGTATTGGAGGGGAGGGGTTACTGTTTTTCTCTGTTGCGATAAAATTTGTTGTTGAAAACTTGAATAAAAATTATTCCAAAAAAAAAAGGAAGGACAAAGCCGCAAGCGACAGTCTGATGGCAAGCTAAGGCCCAAAACCAAATTGTAAATAAATGCCTATAAACATGTGCCTCGGCCATATTGGGGAATGTAAAATATGTATGCCGGTTAAAGGGGGCGGCCACAGTTGTTATTATGAAGATGCTTGCCTGTAAATATACATGTTAATTTTTGCGCGTTTTTTTTCTAATAATTTGCAATTTGTTGGATGTAAAATATGAAAACTCAATAAAAAACATTTCCAAAAAAAAACTTACGCGGTGCTGGCCGCATAATTTACACGCGGCAAGAACCCGGCGCGCGTAAATCCTAGCCCCCCTGGGGGTGGGAGAATAGGGGCCGAAGAGCGGCCTCCGACGCCGGAATGAAACACTCCAGTTTTCACTCCGGCGTCAGGACTTAGTCTCCCGATGGGAGAATTGCGCCCGGGGTTTTTACAACAATCAATGATAGTTTTGTGGTCACTTGTCTGTTCAATTCCAGATTTGGTTAATTGAATTTAAATTCCAAGTGCTGCTGTGGGATTTTTAATTCACTTTGTTGTTATGTTTTTGGACACCAGATGAACACAAATAGACACCAAACATGAAAGGGGGCTTTCTGACAAAACTCACCCATAAATGTGTAATTAAAACATGCATAAGTCAGAAAAGAGTTTCCCTGCATGTTAAGGTCTCGTAAAAGTCGGAAGCAACGCTAGCTGCACAGTATCTGTGTACTGGCGATCATACGAGCAAGGAGCAGGCGTGAGCCATTCAGCCCCTCTAGCCTTGTCCGCCATTTAATAAAATCATGGCCGATCTGACAAGAGTTTTTTTTTTAAATTTAGATTACCCAATTATTTTTTCCAATTAAGGGGCAATTTTAGCGTGGCCAATCCACCTACTCGGCACATTTTTGGGTTGTGGGGGCGAAACCCACGCAGACACGGGGAGAATGTGCAAACTCCACACGGACAGTGACCCAGAGCCGGGATCGAACCTGGGACCTCAGCGCCGTGAGGCGGTTGTGCTAACCACTAGGCCACCGTGCTGCCCTTGTGTGCAAGAGTTGATGGAAATGTTCGCCCAACTCACTCCCAAGCGTTCAGACCTGTGGGAAGACATCCCTTGGAACTGGTAAATATATTTGTGACACATCCCTCCAACAGGCCACGATTATAACAGTTCAATCGCTGCCAAGTTCCGGTTGCCATGGTTACAGGGACTCACACTATTCCTTGTTGGTTTTATCCCAGTTTTGAGTCAACTGCAGAATTACAGCAGCAGCAATAACCAGGAGGACACAATAAAATAAATATTAATTGTGATGATTCACTTCAGCCGTACCGAGGCTGAGAGACAGTGCAAGGCCGACAATGCCGAGCAGCCTGCTTTAACGTACTCTTGCCAGTTAACTAGTGACGCATTGCCGCCAAATCTCTTTTTATTCACTCTTCCTCCTCCCTCTCCCCTGCTCTCTGCCTTTTTAACTATTTCTGTTTCTCTCTCTCTCTGCCCTGCCTCCCCATCTTTTAACTCTCTTCCCAACTCTTTGTCTCCTCCTTCCTCTCCCCATTTCATCTGCTCCCCTCCCAGCTTTTCTCTCTCCGCCCTCACTCTCCTGCTCGCAATCTCCTCTCGGTCTCTCTATCCATTTTTAAATTCCCCTTTCTCTCCACCCTATTTCCTCATTTTCCGCCTTAAGCGGTAGAATGGGAAACATTGCTGTTTGTCTTTTTTTCTTCATTCTTACACGGGATGTGGGCCTCGCTGAGCATTTGTTGCCCATCCCTAATTGCCCCGAGAACTGGGTGGCTGGCTCGGCCATTTCTGAGGGCATTTGAGAGTCAACCACATCGCTGTGGGTCTGGAGTCACATGTAGGCCTGACCGGGTGAGCACGGCAGATTTCTTTCCCTCAAAGGGGCATTGGTGAACCTGATGACTTCTTGCAACAATCGATGACGGTTGTCATGGTCGACTAGTTTTCAATTCCAGATTTTATTCATTGAATTTAAATTCCACCAGCTGCCGTGGTGGGATTTGAACCCGTGGCCCCAGAGCATAAAGCTGGGGCCTCTAGGTTACTAATCCAGTGATATTACCACTATGCTACCATCTCCCCTTGTGGGAGCTTGCTGTGCGCAAATTGGCTGCCCCGTTTCCGATATTACAACAGAGATTGCACCTCAAAATACATTTCATTGGCTGTAAAGCACTTTGGGACATCCGAGGGTCATGAAAGGCGCTATAGAAATGCAAGCCTTTCTCTTTTTCTCTCATTCACTCTTTCACGATCTCTCATCTTCCTCCTCTTTCTCTCTCCCTCCATCTCTGATTCCTTTATTTCTCCCTCTCTTTCTCCCTGAATTTTATTCCTTCTTCCACTCTATCCCCATCTATCGCATTCTCATTCTTTGTCTGCTCTCACCATTTCTCAAACTCCTACCTTTTTTTCCCTTCATCTCTCCCTTCTCACTCACTCCGACTCTCCGCCTGTCATTTTTTCTCCACTTTTTTCCCTTTAGAACATAGAACAGTACAGCACAGAACAGGCCCTTCGGCCCTCGATGTTGTGCCTTGCAATGATCACCCTACTTAAACCCACGTAACCCGCATACCCGTAACCCAGCAATCCCCCCATTAACCTTACACTACGGGCAATTTAGCATGGCCAATCCACCTAACCCGCACATCTTTTCTTCTCCTTTTCCCCCCCTTCCTCCCGTTTCTCAATCGCTCGCTCTCTGCCACCTCTCTGTATCAGTATTTTGAGTCTATCGGGATGGTAGATCAGATCCCAGGTGCTCGGCAATGGGTTTTGGCATATTTTCTTATTTGCCGACATGGGGTGGCATGGTGGCACAGCGGATAGCACTGCTGCCTCACGCTGCCAGGACCTGGGTTTGATTCCGGCCTCGGGTGACTGAGTGGAGTTTGCACGTTCTCCCCGTGTCTGCGTGGGTTTCCTCCGGGTGCTCCGATTTCCTCCCACAGTTTAAAAATGTGCAGGTTAGGTGGGGTTACGGGGATAGGACAGGGGAGTGGGCCTGGATAGAATGCTCTTTCAATGGGCCGAATGGCCTCCTTCTGCACTATGGTTGGCACCTGAGGAGTGAGAGGTCAGTGTCCAGCTCAGCGAGTGACTCAGGGACCTGTCACTATTTGGAATAGCTGTAAACCTGAAAGGAAAAAGTAGTAAAGCAGATGGGTTGAAACAATTGATCTCAAGAGACATTTGCTGCTCACTGCTTCTCTTTCTGTAACTGTCCCAGTCTCTGTGCTTATCTCTGTCGATTGCTTAAACCAACCTCATCCTGTCCATGTATTTCTTTGTCTCCATTTCTCGTCCGTCTCTGCCTGTTTCGGTCTCACAGACATCCTGTTGCAGCCTCATCTCTGTCGCAATTTTTCATATTCTATTCCATCATCCTTATTTAAAATGCTGTTTGACCAATGCTCTCGTCCTCTTTATTCCCCCACCCTGTCTCTCTCTTTATCTCCCACCCTGTCTCTCTCTTTATCCCCCACCCTGTCTCTCTCTTTATCCCCCACCCTGTCTCTCTCTTTATCTCCCACTCTGTCTCTCTTTATTCCCCCACCCTGTCTTTCTGTCTCTCTCTTTATTCCCCCACCCTGTCTCTCTCTTTATCTCCCACCCTGTCTCTCTCTTTATCCCGCACCCTGTCTCTCTCTTATCCCCCACCCTGTCTCTCTGTCTCCCTATCCCCCCACCCTGCCTCTCTCTTTATCCCCCACCTGTCTCTCTCTTTATCCCCCACCCTGCCTCTCTCTTTATCTCCCACCCTGTCTCTCTGTCTCCCTATCCCCCCACCCTGTCTCTCTCTTTATCCCCCACCCTGTCTCTCTGTCTCCCTATCCCCCCACCCTGTCTCTCTCTTTATCTCCCACCCTGTCTCTCTCTTTATCCCCCACCCTGTCTCTCTCTTTATCTCCCACTCTGTCTCTGTTTATCCCCCACCCTGTTTCTCTCTATCCCCCACCCTGTCTCTCTCTTTATCCCCAACCCTGCCTCTCTCTTTATTCCCCACCCTGTCTCTCTCTTTATCTCCCACCCTGTCTCTCTGTCTCCCTATCCCCCCACCCTGTCTCTCTGTCTCTCTCTTTATCCCCCACCCTGTCTCTCCCTTTATCCCTCACTCTGCCTCTCTCTTTATCCCCCACCCTATCTCTCTCTTTATCCCTCACTCTGTCTCTCTTTATCCCCCACCCTGTCTCTCTCTTTATCCCCCACTCTGTCTCTCTGTTTATCCCCCACTCTGTCTCTCTCTTTATCCCCCACCCTGTCTCTCTCTTTATCCCCAACTCTGTCTCTCTCTTTATCTCCCACCCTGTCTCTCTGTTTATCCCCCACTCTGTTTCTCTCTTTATCCCCCACCCTGTCTCTCTCTTTATCCCCCACCCTGTCTCTCTCTTTATCCCCAACTCTCTCTCTTTATCCCCCACCCTGTCTCTCTGTCTCTCTGTTTATCCTCCACCCTGTCTCTCTCTTTATCCCCCACCTTGTCTCTCTCTTTATCCCCCACTCTGTCTCTCTCTCTTTATCTCCCACCCTGTCTCTCTTTATCCCCCACTCTGTCTCTCTCTTTATCCCCCACCCTGTCTCTCTCTTTATCCCCCACCCTGTCTCTCTGTCTCTCTCTTTATCTCCCACCCTGTCTCTCTCTTTACCCCCCACCCTGTCTCTCTCTTTATCCCCACCCTGTCTCTCTGTCTCTCTGTTTATCTCCCACCCTGTCTCTCTCTGTCTCTCTTTATCCCCCACCCTGTCTCTCTCTTTATCCCCCACCCTGCCTCTTTATCCCCCACCCTGTCTCTCTGTTTATCCCCCACCCTGTCTCTCTGTTTATCCCCCACCCTGTCTCTCTCTTTATCCCCCACCCTGTCTCTCTCTTTATCCCCCACCCTGTCTCTCTCTTTATCCCCCACCCTGTCTCTCTGTCTCTCTCTCTCTGTACCTCTCTTCAATCCCACCCTGTCTCTCTGTCTTTCTCTTTGTCCCTCTGTGTAGCCCCCACCCTGTCTCTGTCTCATTACCCCCACCCTGTTTCTCTCTCTCGCTATGTCTCCCTCGTTCCCTTTGTCTTTCCCTTGTGGTCTCTTCTCTTAACTCCCTTTCTCCTATATTCTCTCTATCTCTTCCGTTATCTCTCCCTCCCTTTGTCTCTCCTTTGTGTGTCTCTCTCTTTGCCTTTCTCTCTTTGTTGTCCTTTGTCTTCTCTCTCTCACTTTATCTCTCTTTGTCTCATCTCCATCTTCATGGCTTAGTCTGTATCTGCCTCTCTCTCTCTCCCTCATTCTCTCTTTGTCTGTCTCTCTCTCCCCTCCCCACAATCTGCTGGCAGCCTTTAGCGAGTTTTTCGACAGAACGTGAACTAAGCAATATACCCTTTTCTCGGGAGAGGACAGAGTTCCACACACTCTCCATCCCTGGACATTCGGACCTGAGCTCCATCTCGAGGATTGTAACTGAAGTCTTGGTCTCCTGCTTGGCACAGCTGGTAAGGCAGATGGATCCCTCCTGATGCTTCAACAGAGTCGGGAGGGACCAGCCAGCTTTGCAAATGCTGCAGTATCCTCCACAGCCAATCAGATCCCAAATGAAGCATTGCCTAGCAACACCCTTCTTCTAGCAGTGTAACTCTTTCAGTGCCAAAACCCTTCCGTACAGATGAAGTGGTGGGATCACATAGCACAGGAGGAGGCCATTCAGCCCATCATGCCCATGTTGCCTCTTGGGTCAAACTATCCAGCCATTCCCATTGCCCTCCCCTTTCCCATAGCTTTGTAACTGTCCTCCCCATCAAATATTCAGCTAGTTCCCTTTTGAATGTCACAACTGAATTTTCCACAACCCGTTCAGGCAACACATTACAACAACTCGCTCTGTGAAAAGATATTTCCTCATATTGTCTCCAACTATGGGCAACATGGGAGCACAGTGGTTAGCACTGTTGCTTCACAGCGCCAGGGTCCCAGGTTCGATTCCCGGCTTGGGTCATGGTCTGTGCGGAGTCAGCACGTTCTCCCCCGTGTCTGTGTGGGTTTCCTCCGGGTGCTCCGGTTTCCTCCCATAAGTCGCGAAAGACGTGCTTGTTAGGTGAATTGGACATTCTGAATCCTCCCTCTGTGTAGCCGAACAGGCGCCGGAGTGTGGTGACGAGGGGATTTTCATAGTAACTTCATTGCAGTATTAATGTAAGCCTACTTGTGACACTAATAAAGACTATTATTATTTCTATTTCACCAATAACCTTAAATCTTTCCTCCCTGGTTAAAGGGTAAAAATCCTCTCCGTATATACTCTAACAAACCCTTTTAACCCCCTCTGTTAAATCCCCTCTTATACATCTCTACTCTGAGAAAATTAATTGATGTCCCTCACCCTGGTGCCATTCTATTCAATCTCCTTCGCAGCCTCCTCCAGGCCCAGACATCCTTCCTGAGGTATTGTGTGGGTTTCCTCCGGGTGCTCCGGTTTCCTCCCACAGTCCAAAGATGTGCAGGTTAGGTGGATTGGCCATGATAAATTGCCCATAGTGTCCAAAATTGCCCTTAGTGTTGGGTGGGGTTACTGGGTTATGGGGATAGGGTGGAGGTGTTGACCTTGGGTAGGGTGCTGTTTGCAAGAGCCGGTGCAGACTCGATGGGCTGAATGGCCTCCTTCTGCACTGTAAATTCTATGAAAAAATTCTATGAAACTGAAGACAATCTTTCAGCTGAGAGTGGCACAGTGGTTAGCACTGCTGCCTCACGGCGTCGCGGATCCAGGTTCAATCCGGGCTCCCTGTCACTCTCTGTGTGGAGTTTGCACATTCTCCCCATGTCTGTGCGTGTTTCACCCCCACAACCCAAAGATGTGCAGGTTAAAAGTATTGGCCACTTAATTGGAAACAAATACTTGGGTACTCTAAATTTATGAAACAAATTTCAGCCGGAGATTAAGCAGTGTTCCATGAAGGTTGAGCATAACTGGGCAGCACGGTAGCATTGTGGATAGCACAATCGCTTCACAGCTCCAGTGTCCCAGGTTCGATTCCGGCTTGGTTCACTGTCTGTGCGGAGTCTGCACATCCTCCCCGTGTCTGCGTGGGTTTCCTCCGGGTGCTCCGGTTTCCTCCCACAGTCCAAAGATGTGCAGGTTAGGTGGATTGGCCATGATAAATTGCCCTTAGTGTCCAAAATTGCCCTTAGTGTTGGGTGTGGTTACTGGGTTATGGGGATAGGGTGGAGGTGTTGACCAAGGGTAGGGTGCTCTTTCCAGGAGCCGGTGCAGATTCGATGGGACGAATGGCCTCCTTCTGCACTGTAAATTCTATGAAATTCTATGAACTTCCTTGCCGTTATAATCCAAGCCTCTATTTATAAAGATTAGGAACACCAACTAACGTCAAATTAGTGTAATTCCTTCAAATCCAGGAGTACAAAAACATTTTGAATGCGGCTAATCACCTCTATAACCCTTTCGGTATTCTCCCTATTGGAATCTTTACGATTAAACTTGACTTCCAGATAAACCCGGATCAACTTCTGCTGCTGTCTTCCTAGGCGAGGCTGCAATTGTCAGTGAATCTTATTTCTTCACGACAGTGAATAGTGGAGCGGACTCTTTCACTGCTATGATTGAGACATGTTACATGTGAAGTGGTATTTGGATTATTCTGGACTGTTCGCGATGTGCATTGGGAACCAGACGGATTCCTGACTGTCTGTGTTGTGGAGTAGGATCCGGACTGTTCATGTTGTGCAGTGGAATCAAGACTTCCCAGACTGGAGATGGCGTGTAATGGGATCTGGACTAAATCCAGACTGTACACGGTGTGGAGTGGGATTGAGACTGATACCGGACTGTGTGCAGTGTGTAGTGGGATTGGGACTGATTCCGGACTGTACGTGGTGTGTAATGGGATTGGGACTGAATCCGGACTGTACGCGGTGTGGAGTGGGATCTGGACTAAATCCGGACTGTGCGCGGTGTGTAGTGGGATTCAGACTGATTCCGGACTGTACCCGGTGTGTAGTGGGATTCGGACTGATTCCGGACTGTACGCGGTGTGTAATGGGATCTGGACTAATTCCGGACTGTACCCGGTGTGTAGTGGGATTGGGACTGATTCCGGACTGACCCGGTGTGTAGTGGGATTGGGACTGATTCCGGACTGTACGTGGTGTGTCGTGGGATTGGGACTGATTCCAGACTGTATGTGGTGTGTAGTGGGATTGGGACTGATTCCGGACTGTACGTGGTGTGCAGTGGGATTGGGACTGATTCTGGACTGTACGTGGTGTGTAGTGGGATTTGGATTGATTCCGGACTGTAACCGGTGTGTAGTGGGATTGGGACTGATTCCGGACTGTACGCGGTGTGTAGTGGGATTCGGACTGATTCCGGACTGTACGCGGTGTGTAGTGGGATTGGGGCTGATTCCGGACTGTACGGTGTGTAGTGGGATTGGGACTGATTCCGGACTGTACGCGGTGTGTAGTGGGATTCAGACTGATTCCGGACTGGACACGGTGTGTAGTGGGATTGGGACTGATTTCGGACTGTACCCGGTGTGTAGTGTGATTCGGACTGATTCCGGACTGTACGTGGTGTGTAGTGGGATTCGGACTGATTCCGGACTGTACGTGGTGTGTAGTGGGATTGGGACTGATTCCGGACTATACGCGGTGTGTAGTGGGATTGGGACTGATTCCGGACTGGACACGGTGTGTAGTGGGATTGGGACTGATTCCGGACTGTACCCGGTGTGTAGTGTGATTCGGACTGATTCCGGACTGTACGCGGTGTGCTGTGGGATTGGGGCTGATTGCGGACTGTACGCGGTGTGTAGTGGGATTCGGACTGATTCTGGACTGTACATGGTGTGTAGTGGGATTCGGACTGATTCCGGACTGTTTGCGGTGTGCAGTGGGATTCGGACTGATTCCGGACTGTACGCGGTGTTTAGTGGGATTGGGACTGATTCCGGACTGTACGTGGTGTGTAGTGGGATTCAGACTGATTCCGGACTGTACGCGGTGTGTAGTGGGATTGGGACTGATTCCGGACTGCACATGGTGTGTAGTGGGATTAGGACTGATTCCGGACTGTACACAGTGTGTAGTGGGATTGGGACTGATCCGGAGTGTACGCGGTGTGCAGTGGGATTCGGACTGATTCTGGACTGTATGCGGTGTGTAGTGGGATTCGGACTGATTCCAGACTGTACACGGTGTGTAGTGGGATTCGGACTGATTCCGAACTGTACGCGGTGTGTAGTGGGATTCGGACTGATTCCGAACTGTACGCGGTGTGTAGTGGGATTCGGACTGATTCCGAACTGTACGCGGTGTGTAGTGGGATTCGGACTGATTCCGAACTGTACGCGGTGTGTAGTGGGATTCAGACTGATTCCGGACTGTACGGTGTGTAGTGGGATTGGGACTGATTCCGGACTGTATGCGGTGTGTAGTGGGATTGGGGCTGATTCCGGACTGTACGTGGTGTGTAGTGGGATTGGGACTGATTCCGGACTGTACGCGGTGTGTAGTGGGATTCAGACTGATTCCGGACTGTATACGGTGTGTAGTGGGATTGGGACTGATTCCGGACTGTACGCGGTGTGTAGTGGGATTGGGACTGATTCCGGACTGGACACGGTGTGTAGTGGGATTGGGACTGATTCCGGACTGTACGCGGTGTGTAGTGGGATTCAGACTGATTCCGGACTGTACACGGTGTGTAGTGGGATTCAGACTGATTCCGGACTGTACGCGGTGTGTAGTGGGATTCAGACTGATTCTGGACTGTATGCAGTGTGTAGTGGGATTCGGACTGATTCTGGACTGTACGCGGTGTGTAGTGGGATTCAGACTGATTCCAGACTGTATGTGGTGTGTAGTGGGATTAGGACTGATTCCGGACTGTACGTGGTGTGTAGTGGGATTGGGACTGATTCCGGACTGTATGGTGTGTAGTGGGATTGGGACTGATTCCGGACTGTATGCGGTGTGTAGTGGGATTCAGACTGATTCCGGACTGTACGGTGTGTAGTGGGATTGGGACTGATTCCGGACTGTACGCGGTGTGTAGTGGGATTCAGACTGATTCCGGACTGTACACGGTGTGTAGTGGGATTAGGACTGATTCCGGACTGTATGCGGTGTGTAGTGGGATTCAGACTGATTCCGGACTGTACGGTGTGTAGTGGGATTGGGGCTGATTCCGGACTGTACGCGGTGTGTAGTGGGATTCAGACTGATTCCGGACTGTATGCGGTGTGTAGTGGGATTCTGACTGATTCCGGACTGTACGCAGTGTGTAATGGGATTCGGACTGATACCGGACTGTACGCGGTGTGTAGTGGGATTCGGACTGATACCGGACTGTCCACGGTGTGTAGTGGGATTCAGACTGATTCCGGACTGTACCCGGTGTGTAGCGGGATTCGGACTGATTCCGGACTATACGCAGTGTGTAATGGGATTCGGACTGATACCGGACTGTACGCGGTGTGTAGTGGGATTCGGACTGATACCGGACTGTACGCGGTGTGTCGTGGGATTCAGACTGATTCCGGACTGTACCCGGTGTGTAGTGGGATTCGGACTGATTCCGGACTGTACGCGGTGTGTAGTGGGATTGGGGCTGATACCGGACTGTACGTGGTGTGTAGTGGGATTCGGACTGATACCGGACTGTACGCGGTATGTAGTGGGATTCGGACTGATACCGGACTGTACGCGGTGTGTAGTGGGATTCAGACTGATTCCGGACTGTACCCGGTGTGTAGTGGGATTCGGACTGATACCGGACTGTACGTGGTGTGTAGTGGGATTCGGACTGATTCCGGACTGTGCGCGGTGTGCAGTGGGATTCGGACTGATACCGGACTGTACACGGTGTGCAGTGGGATTCGGACTGATACCGGACTGTACACGGTGTGTAGTGGGATTCAGACTGATTCCAGACTGTACACGGTGTGTAGTGGGATTCGGACTGATACCGGACTGTATGTGGTGTGTAGTGGGATTCAGACTGATTCCGGACTGTACGCGGTGTGTAGTGGGATTTGGACTGATTCCGGACTGTACGCGGTGTGTAGTGGGATTCAGACTGATTCCGGACTGTATGCGGTGTGTAGTGGGATTCAGACTGATTCCGGACTGTATGCGGTGTGTAGTGGGATTCAGACTGATTCCGGACTGTACGCGGTGTGTAGTGGGATTCAGACTGATTCCGGACTGTACACGGTGTGTAGTGGGATTCGGACTGATTCCGGACTGTACATGGTGAGTAGTGGGATTGGGGCTGATTCCGGACTGTAACCGGTATGTAGTGGGATTCAGACTGATTCCGGACTGTACGCGGTGTGTAGTGGGATTCAGACTGATTCCGGA
Organism: Scyliorhinus canicula; assembly: GCF_902713615.1. Taxonomy (NCBI): domain Eukaryota; kingdom Metazoa; phylum Chordata; class Chondrichthyes; order Carcharhiniformes; family Scyliorhinidae; genus Scyliorhinus; species Scyliorhinus canicula. Next base: position 12,064,613 of record NC_052172.1, read on the forward strand.
CTGTACGCGGTGTGTAGTGGGATTGGGACTGATTCCGGACTGGACGCGGTGTGTAGTGGGATTCGGACTGATTCCGGACTGTACGCGGTGTGTAGTGGGATTCAGACTGATTCCGGACTGTACGCGGTGTGTACTGGGATTCAGACTGATTCCGGACTGTACACGGTGTGCAGTGGGATTCGGACTGATTCCGGACTGTACGCGGTGTGTAGTGGGATTGGGGCTGATTCCGGACTGTACGCGGTGTGTAGTGGGATTGGGGCTGATTCCGGACTGTACGTGGTGTGTAGTGGGATTGGGGCTGATTCCGGACTGTACGCGGTGTGTAGTGGGATTCGGACTGATTCCGGACTGTATACAGTGTGTAGTGGGACTCGAACTGATTCCGGACTGTATGCGGTGTGTAGTGGGATTGGGACTGATACCGGACTGTATACGGTGTGTAGTGGGATTCAGACTGTTTCGGACTGTATGCAGTGTGTAGTGGACTCGAACTGATTCCGGACTGTATGCAGTGTGTAGTGGGACTCGAACTGATTCCGGACTGTATGCGGTGTGTAGTGGGATTGGGACTGATACCGGACTGTACACGGTGTGTAGTGGGATTCAGACTGATTCCGGACTGTACGCGGTGTGTAGTGGGATCTGATTTGATTTGAATCATGTAGTTGGTTAATTGGAAGTGGATCAAGCTGCAATCCACACTGATGATTTCCAAAGACAGGATCTCAACAATCGCAGCTGCTTCCTGCCATTATGTTGTGTTGACGCATTCCAAAGTGCTTCACAAGAACATTTTCCTCACAAATATAATGTTGAGCCACGGAGTGGGACATTAGAATAGATGGAGAAAAACCCAGCTGCAGAGGTGGGTTTTAGGGTGACGTTCAAATGCATGTCCACATTGACTCTTACCAACTTTTACAGATGCACCATAGAAACCATCCTATCGGGCTGCGTCACAGCCTGGTATGGCAACTGCTCGGCCCAGGACCGCAAGGAACTTCAGAGAGTCGTGGTCACAGCTCAGTGCATCACACAAACCCGCCTCCCATCCATTGACTCTGTCGTCACCTCCCGCTGCCTTGGGAAAGCGGGCAGCATAATCAAAGACCTCTCCCACCCGGCTTACTCACTTCCAAATTCTCCCATTGGGCAGGAGATGTCAAAGTCTGAGAACACGCACTAACAGATTCAAAAAACAGCTTCTTCCCGCTGTTACCAGGCACCTGAATGACCCTCTTCTGGACTGAACTGATCTCTCCACACCTCTTCTCTACTGAGTAGTACTAAACTCTGTATGCTTCACCCGCTGCCTGTGTCTATGTATTTAATTTGTGTGGCCTATGTTTTTTCATGTATGGAATGATCTGCCTGGACTGTAGGCAGAACATTACGTTTCACTGTACCTCGGTACACGTGACAATAAATCGAATCCAAAATCCCAAATACGGACAGAGGTGTCGGACAGGCCGAGGAAGGCATGGCCACCAATGGTGGAACAATGGAATTATGTTGCAACCGGCCAAAGTGAGTGGAGCACAGTTTTGAGAGAGTTGTTAGGTTGGAGATGGTTACACAGGTCGTGAGAAGTGAGGACAAATTTGAAAACAATGATGTGAAATTGAAATATTGCTGGTCCACAGTCAACATGCACGGGGGAGATAGGCGAATGGGAATTGATTTGAGTGAGGATAGAGAGATTTGGAGATTTGAATGAATGGGAGGTGAACATTGGGAGGTCAGTCGGATTAGAGACAGAGTAAAGCTCAATACATTTTTGAATAGCCAATTATGAAGGTAACAAAAGGTTTGCTCTTCACGTATTGTCTGAAGTAACTATTGACTCTGTTTGGGGTTTAGTTCCCAGGGAACTAGCACCTTTTTGGAATTTTGTATTCCATGAGACATTATTTAGGGAACTCTTGTTTATATCTAACGCCGTGCTGTACCTGTCCTGTGAGTGTTTGATGGGGACAGTGTAGAGGGAGCTTTACTCTCTATCTAACCCCGTGCTGTATCTGTCCCGGGAGTGTTTGATGGGGACAGTGTAGAGGGATCTTTACTCTGTATCTAACCCCGTGCTGTACCTGCCCTGGGAGCGTTTGATGGGGACAGTGTAGAGGGAGCTTTACTCTGTATCTAACCCCGTGCTGTCCCTGTCCCGGGAGTGTTTGATGGGGACAGTGTAGAGGGAGCTTTACTCTCTATCTAACCCCGTGCTGTACCTGTCCCGGGAGTGTTTGATGGGGAGAGTGTAGAGGGAGCTTTACTCTCTATCTAACCCCGTGCTGTATCTGTCCCGGGAGTGTTTGATGGGGACAGTGTGGAGGGAGCTTTACTCTGTATCTAACCCCGTGCTGTACCTGCCCTGGGAGCGTTTGATGGGGACAGTGTAGAGGGAGCTTTACTCTCTATTTAACCCCGTGCTGTACCTGTCCTGGGAGTGTTTGATGGGGACAGTGTAGAGGGAGCTTTACTCTGTAGCTAACCACGTGCTGTGCCGGTCCTGGGAGTGTTTGATGGGGACAGTGTAGAGGGATCTTTACTCTGTATCTAACCCCGTGCTGTACCTGTCCTGGGAGTGTTTGATGGGGACAGTGTAGAGGGAGCTTTACTCTTTATCTAACCCCGTGCTGTACCTGTCCTGGGAGTGTTTGATGGGGACAGCGTAGAGGGAGCTTTACTCTCTAACTAACCCCGTGCTGTATCTGTCCCGGGAGTGTTTGATGGGGACAGTGTAGAGGGAGCTTTACTCTCTATCTAACCCCGTGCTGTATCTGTCCCGGGAGTGTTTGATGGGGACAGTGTAGAGGGAGCTTTACTCTCTATCTAACCCCGTGCTGTATCTGTCCCGGGAGTGTTTGATGGGGACAGTGTAGAGGGAGCTTTACTCTGTATCTAACCCCGTGCTGTACCTGCCCTGGGAGCGTTTGATGGGGACAGTGTAGAGGGAGCTTTACTCTGTATCTAACCCCGTGCTGTCCCTGTCCCGGGAGTGTTTGATGGGGACAGTGTAGAGGGAGCTTTACTCTCTATCTAACCCCGTGCTGTACCTGTCCCGGGAGTGTTTGATGGGGAGAGTGTAGAGGGAGCTTTACTCTCTATCTAACCCCGTGCTGTATCTGTCCCGGGAGTGTTTGATGGGGACAGTGTAGAGGGATCTTTACTCTGTATCTAACCCCGTGCTGTACCTGCCCTGGGAGCGTTTGATGGGGACAGTGTAAAGGGAGCTTTACTCTGTATCTAACCCCGTGCTGTACCTGTCCTGGGAGTGTTTGATGTGGACATTGTGGAGGGAGCTTTACTCTGTATCTAACCCCGTGCTGTCCCTGTCCTGGGAGTGTTTGATGGGGACAATGTAGAGGGAGCTTTACTCTCTATCTAACCCCGTGCTGTACCTGTCCTGGGAGTGTTTGATGGGGACAGTGTAGAGCAGGGGTGGGCAAACTTTTCCGTGCAAGGGCCACATTCAGAAATTCACAATTCACAAAGGGCCGCATAGTATATTAAGTAAAATAATTACTTCACCCGGTTATGATTCTGGGCACCTCATATAGAACATAGAACAGTACAGCACAGAACAGGCCCTTCGGCCCTCGACATTGTGCCGAGCAATTATCACCCTACTCAAGTCAACGTATCCACCCTATACCAGTAAATAACCCAACAGCCCCCCCTCCATTAACCTTAAAAAAAAAATTAAAAAAAAAAAAAATTTAAAAAAATGTTTTTTTTTTTAAATGACTTGGTGGGCCGCAGAAATACCTTTGGCGGGCCGCATGCGGCCCGCGGGCCGTAGTTTGCCCACCCCTGGTGTAGAGGGAGCTTTACTCTCTATTTAACCCCGTGCTGTACCTGTCCTGGGAGTGTTTGATGGGGACAGTGTAGAGGGAGCTTTACTCTGTAGCTAACCACGTGCTGTGCCGGTCCTGGGAGTGTTTGATGGGGACATGATGTGGAGATGCCGGCGTTGGACTGGGGTGAGCACAGTAAGAAGTCTTACAACACCAGGTTAAAGTCCAACAGGTTTGTTTCAAACACGAGCTTTCGGAGCACGGCTCCTTCTTCAGGTGAAAGGGGACAGTGTAGAGGGAGCTTTACTCTTTATCTAACCCCGTGCTGTACCTGTCCTGGGAGTGTTTGATGGGGACAGTGTAGAGGGAGCTTTACTCTGTATCTAACCCCGTGCTGTACCTGTCCTGGGAGTGTTTGATGGGGACAGTGTAGAGGGAGCTTTACTCTGTATCTAACCCCGTGCTGTACCTGCCCTGGGAGTGCATTTACCTGTTTGGTCTACTGCTTCCAAGCCCTGTGATTTATGATCATCTGATTGGTCCAAGGCACTGGGTTGCTGTGGTGACTGCCAGATCTCTGAACCCGTCTCCTCCTCTGTCACCCCCTGTGCTTCGTAACCAATTGGCGCTGGGTGCAGGGTGAGTGAGTGTTTGCAGCCAATGGTATTATTTGTGTTGACACAGCAGTCACATGTTCCTGGCAACTCGGCAGCCACGATGCCCAGCGCTCCCCCTGGCATCAGCATGCCTGTCGGGCCTGCTGTCTCCATTGTATCCGATGCCACCTCGTCTCCCGTAGCCTCCACGAGTTCCAACTCGCCCACCATTCCTTCGGCTTCTGTAAGTGAGAAACAGTGAAGGTGTTTATCCTCTTTGCTGCTGCAGCCGAGCAGCTCTCGGTTGGAGAGCAACATGTGGATTAGCCGACAAGGGGGCAAGTGTCCAGGGGAATGATCGGGCTGCCAACTGTGATGAAATATAGTCCTGGAGGTTCCATTACATGACCTGCCCCCACGCACTGGCCATTATTCGGCCAATACGTCCGTTCGTGTGACCTGGCCTGTTTTGTGGCCATTCCCAAGTCCAACTTGAACTTCCCTCCTCCCTCAGTCCTGTGGGATGATGCCAACTCTCCACAATTGGACTGGAGTCTCCGGGAATTGAAGAACAATCTCCATGACACTGCTGTGTGTGCGACGCTGGAGAAAATTCACGTAGGTATGGCCTTCCTACGTGAATCGGAAAGCAAAAAGACTCTTTATCCAATTGGAAAATGCTTGGCTGTCATCTAAATCACCTTTTTTTTCTCCCTATTTGCAATGTTTTTATATCTGGTGAAGAGAAATGTTTTAAAAAGTGACAAAAACCCAAATCTTTTTTAATGTCCCGATGGTTTTTCTCCGGCGTCGCACACACAGCAGTGTCGTGGAGATTGTTCTTCAATTCCCGGAGACTCCAGTCCAATCGTGGAGAGTTGGCATCATCCCGCAGGACTGAGGGAGGAGGGAGGTTCAAGCTGGACTTGGGAATGACCACAAAACAGGCTGGGATCGCAGACTGGTCAACTATCCACGTAACACTGGGTGTTACTGAAGTCAGTGGAACGACGTAAAGGACACCCAATTTGGTCCCCCTGTTCACTGTACCCCTGTCCATGTCCAATCTCATGTAGACAGGGAGTTAACAGAATGGACATGTTAATGTGTGACATTGATAATGGTGGAATGTTGACACCAATTATTCCTGTGTTGTTGTCTCCTCTCTCTCTCTCGCTCTCTCTGAAATCGTGCCTCAGAGATACGTGAAAGATTATCGAGGATCGGCGGGAATCTGGGGTTGAAGTTACAATCAGAGCAGCCATGATCTTATTGACTGGTGCAGCAGGCTCGAGGGGCCGAATGGCCTACTCCTAATTCACATGTATGTATGCATGTACCAACAAACAATTGTTGAGCGGATATCAGGGTCAGTTCTCCCCCGTCTGTCTAAGAATCGAATCCCATGCCCTGCGACCAAGACAGGAAGCAATCTCAGAAGATTTTGCCCCCAGTGAATTTATTGCAGGCGTGTAGTTCCTGAAATTACTGGAGTTGGCGGAAAATGGGCTGAATGGACTTTCTGACTCCTCCAGTGGCCACGTGCGGCACAAGGGGTTCCATAATTCTCACTGCCACAGGATCAGAGAGGGGAGGACTGAAGTAGGCCCCGGTCTTCCTGCTCATCCTCACCATCCAGTGACCCCTGCGTGACCAGAGGAGCAGGATCTGTGTCACACGGTTGACACCCGCCCCCTGAACCAGTGCTCTGACCTTGCTCACTGGTCCTCGCTGGTCGCACAGCTTTGACAGAAAGCTGGCTGGACAGACACATTCTCTGCCAGATTTGGATGGAGCTTCAGCTGTGAGGCAGCGACCTGTGTGTCTGCGCCCACCCTGTTGTGTCCCTGCACTGGAGACAATGGAAACTGGACAGTCCCAAAGGTCACCACAGCAGAGAAAATTCCCATAAAATACTGAGATACTGCAGGTTTAGTTCCATTGTTCTGTATCTAACCCCATGCTGTACCTGTCCTGGGAGTGTTTGATGGGGACAGTGTAGAGGGAGCTTTACTCTGTATCTAACCCCGTGCTGTACCTGTCCTGGGAGTGTTTGATGGGGACAGTGTAGAGGGAGCTTTACTCTGTATCTAACCCCGTGCTGTACCTGTCCTGGGAGTGTTTGATGGGGACAGTGTAGAGGGAGCTTTACTCTGTATCTAACCCTGTGCTGTGTCCTAGGTGTGTTTGATAGGGGCAGTGTAGAGGGAGCTCTACTCTGTATCTAACCCCATGCTGTACCTGTCCTGGGTGTGTTTGATAGGGACAGTGTAGAAGGGTCGTTATTCTCTCTCTAATACCATGCTGCACCCTCTGGACGGCTGGAGACACACACGTATACACACACTCACACGTGCACAAACACACATGCAAATAAACATACATACACACAGGTATGCACACGCGCACACATGCACATACACGCACACACATACACACTCATGTGTACATATGCACACGTGCACATACACATGCACGCACACACATATGTACAAGCACACACACACGCCTTACCTTTGACAGGTTGGGGTGAGGTGTCTGAAGATGCTCTCTCTCCTTCAGCCACCATCACTTCCCCAGGATCAGTGCTCGGCTGGGAGTCTGCTCCGTGAGCCAGATCGCTCTGGCTAGAGGCATCGCCCTCCACAAACCTTCCTTCCTCCATCTCCACCTCTGCACTCTGCACTTCGGGAATCTCACGGTTCTCCCAGCCTCCGGAATCTTCCATCAAGAGTAACTCAAGTTCCGGATGCCCCTTCAATACTCCCTCCGCCTGAGGCTCCGTCTCGCTCCCGCTGAGTCTCAGTTCTGGTGCTTTGGTCTCCTGGGGAAGTTGGCCGATCGACGCACTGTCCAAAGCCATCACGGATGGCGAGGGGTCGCAGTCAGGCCTGTCCCTGAGGTCAGATGGTATTACCCGCTCCAGTTGGCCCGTGTGTCGGTCACCCGCCCCCAGCAGGTGATAGTTCTCCGTGTCATCCTCCTCTTCCGCTAAAAAGGTTTCGATAGTCTCCGTTCGCACAACCCCCCTTGGCCCTGACGTCCTCCCTTTAGTTCTGGGGGGTACATCACTTTCCGCCGGCTTCCCTACTCCAAGGTGATTGGTCTCCTCACCAAAGTCTCTCAGCTCCGGGGAGCTGCCGGACGGGAACACCCCCGGGAAGCATGATGGCTGACCCAGTGGGGTACCGCATGACAAGGTGGATTCGAGCGACATCTGCCGGGGGGTCCCCCAGTACAGGGAGCTGTCTGTCTGTAAATCATCATCAGAATGTTCTTGTGCAGTTTGGGGTTCCAAGAAATCTGTCTCGTCACTGACACCTGGACAGGAAAGTAAGAAAATCCCCCTCAGTATTCAGCTTGGGGGCATTGAGGTCAAGGAACAGGGGCGGCAAATAGCAATCAAGGCAAGCTTGTTATTCTCGTAATCGACTGAGTTCCCCACCCACCCCCTTCCCATAACCCCCCCTGGTCTGACCTACCCACCCCCTTCCCATAACCCACCGGGTCTGACCTACCCATAACCCCCCCTGGTCTGACCTACCACCCCCTTCCCATAACTCCCGGTCCGACCTACCCACCCCTTCCGATAACTCCCGGTCCGACCTACCCACCCCTTCCCATAACTCCCTGTCTGACCTACCCAACCCCTTCCCATAATCCCCGGTCCGACCTACCCACCCCCCACCCCTTCCCATAACCCCCGGGTCTGACCTACCCATAACCCCTCCTGGTCTGACCTACCAGCCCCTTCCCATTACCCCCGGTCCGACCTACCCATAACCATCCCCCCCCCCCCCCCCCCCCCCCCCCCCCCCCCCCGATCTGACCTACCCACCCCCATTCCATAACCCCCGGTCCGACCTACCCACCCCTTCCCATAACCCTCGGGTCTGACCTACCCATAACCACCCGGGTCTGACCTACCCACCCCCTTCCCATAACCCCCGGTCTGACCGACCCACCCTTTCCCATAACCCCCGGTGCTGACCTACCCACCCCTTCCCATAACCCTCGGGTCTGACCTATCCATTACCCCCCCCCCCCGGGTCTGACTTACCCATAACCCCCCCTGGTCTGACCTACCCATAACCCCCGGTCCGACCTACCCACCCCTTCCCATAACCCTCGGGTCTGACCTATCCATAACCACCCGGGTCTGACCTACCCACCCCCTTCCCATAACCCCCGGTCCGACCTACCCATTACCCCCCCCCCCCCGAGTCTGACCTACCCATAACCCCCCCTGGTCTGACCTACCCACCCCCCTTCTCATAACCCCCGGGTCTGACCTACCCACCCCCTTCCCATAACCCCCGGGTCTGACCTACCCACCCCCTTCCCATAACTCCCGGTCCGACCTACCCACCCTTCCCATAACTCCCGGTCTGACCTACCCATAACCACCCGGGTCTGACCTACCCACCCCCTTCCCATAACTCCCGGTCCGACCTACCCATAACCACCCGGGTCTGACCTACCCACCCCCTTCCCATAACTCCCGGTCTGACATATCCATAACCCCCCCTGGTGTGACCTACCCACCCCCTTCCCATAACCCCCGGGTCTGACCTACCCACCACCTTCCCATAACTCCCGGTCCGACCTACCCACCCTTCCCATAACTCCCGGTCTGACCTACCCATAACCACCCGGGTCTGACCTACCCACCCCCTTCCCATAACTCCCGGTCCGACCTACCCATAACCACCCGGGTCTGACCTACCCACCCCGTTCCCATAACCCCCGGTCTGACCTACCCACCCTCTTCCCATACCCCCGGTCCGACCTACCCACCCTCTTCCCATAACCCCCGGTCCGACCTACCCACCCCGTTCCCATAACCCCCGGTCCGACCTACCCACCCTCTTCCCATACCCCCGGTCCGACCTACCCACCCTCTTCCCATAACCCCCGGTCCGACCTACCCACCCCGTTCCCATAACCCCCCCGGGTCTGACCTACCCAGCCCCTTCCCATAACCCCCGGTCTGACCTACCCACCCTCTTCCCATAACCCCCGGTCCGACCTACCCATAATCCCCGGGTCTGACCTACCCACCCCGTTCCCATAACCCCCGGGTCTGACCTACCCATAACCCCCCCGAGTCTGACCTACCCACCCCGTTCCCATAACCCCCGGGTCTGACCTACCCACCCATAACCCCGGTCTGACCTACCCACCCCCTTCCCATAACCCCCGGTCTGACCTACCCACCCCGTTCCCATAACCCCCGGGTCTGACCTACCCACCCCCTTCCCATAACCCCCGGTCTGACCTACCCATAACCCTCCCGAGTCTGACCTACCCACCTCGTTCCCATAACCCCCGGGTCTGACCTACCCACCCCCTTCCCATAACCCCCGGTCTGACCTACCCACCCCGTTCCCATAACCCCCGGGTCTGACCTACCCACCTCGTTCCCATAACCCCCGGTCTGACCTACCCACCCCGTTCCCATAACCCCCGGTCTGACCTACCCACCCCGTTCCCATAACCCCCGGGTCTGACCTACCCACCCCCTTCCCATAACCCCCGGTCTGACCTACCCACCCCGTTCCCATAACCCCCGGGTCTGACCTACCCACCCCCTTCCCATAACCCCCGGGTCTGACCTACCCACCCCCTTCCCATAACCCCCGGTCTGACCTACCCACCCTCTTCCCATAACCCCCGGTCTGACCTACCCACCCTCTTCCCATAACCCCCGGTCTGACCTACCCACCCCCTTCCCATAACCCCCGGGTCTGACCTACCCACCCCCTTCCCATAACCCCCGGGTCTGACCTACCCACCCCCTTCCCATAACCCCCGGTCTGACCTACCCACCCTCTTCCCATAACCCCCGGGTCTGACCTACCCACCCCCTTCCCATAACTGCAAGGGCCGGGGGTTTTAGACTGATTGGGGAGTGGACCAGAGTACCACGGTGGCAATGATCCGGTCGGAATGCTGCTGGGGGAGGGCAGGAATGTTTGGTGATGGTATCATGGTGGAGTTGGCAGAAAATGCTCCATTGACGATGCAGGCTGGTGGGGTGGAACGATAGGTCAGCTTCTGGGAGACAACGGGACAGCGGGCACTGAAAGGGTTAATGAGCACGGCTTACCTTCAGTAGACGATGGGGTTGAATCTGGAGTGGTAGAAACGGTTGAGGCAGATTCCTCTAACGGAGAAAGCAAAATATAATCAGGTGAAATCAGCAATTATCCCCTCCCCCCACCCGGCTGCCAACTCAAAGTGAAGATACTCTGGACTGGAGAGACCCAGTCTTATGTGGCATCTAAAACCGCACCTCCCTGAATGACTAATATTACCATCCCAGACCAGACCCCAACAGTGGCTCGGATACTGGAAAGAAACCTCAATATTAATTTTAATTTTGTAAGACTGTGAGGAAAGGATATCTCGCTCCAGGAGTGATTTCACGGAGAAATCAGGATATGGTATATTAAAACAAACTTTATTACTCACACAGTATTAAAATATCTTTAACATCACACCAGCGAATAGCTTCCAATTACTCCTTAAACAAAGCTATTTGTTATGGGCCAGGGTTTAGAGAACCCCAAAGTGTATCATGGAGTTCACCTGACCCGCAACTTTTACTAGATTGTGGTATGGGGAGCACACGGCCCACTCTACAGGTGTGGGACAGCGGAAATTTAAAAGTAATTTTTAAAGCAAAACAATGTTTATTCTAGGAACTCAAATTAATCTTTTTAAAACATACAGTGAACCTCTTAGCAACCATCAATTCAAATACAACCCCTAAAGAATACAACACTAAGTAATCCTTAATCTTTCCTTTTAACATCCATGAGGCTTAAAAAAAACTTTTAACAGAAGCACATCAGGTTTAAATTCACTACTGAGAGCAGTTATCACTCTGAATTCGCCAAATGATCTAGAGATAGTATTTAGATGGCAGCGAGATCAAAACTGCACCTTCTTTGGCTGGCTGCAGCTCCAACACTAAAACGCAACCAAAAAAACACAGCCACACCCAAGCTTTTCCTCAAAGTGAAACTAAAAAGCAGAGCCAGAGCTCAGCTCCACCCACGCTCTGACATCACTGCAGCCACTTGAGCAGACAAACATTTCTTAAAGTTACATTCCCATGACATAATCAATACAGTGAATGCAGTAACCCTTAACGGACATTTTTATTCCCGCTTAAACAACAAATCATCTCAGCTCTCAATCCACCCAAAATACCAATGGCACAGAGGAATACTTGTTTTACAGAGTTAGTCTTTGAGACAGAGATCTCTTGACATCGCTTTACAGAACATATCTGACTACGGTCTGAACCCATGCAGAAGCTCTGCCTGGATGTCTTCAAAAGCTGTTTTCAACCGGCTTGTTTCAACTCTCCCTTGTCCTCAGAAAAGTCTCACTGCTTGAAATACAGTTAATCCCTCTTTTTAAAATTTAAAGTACCCAATTCTTTTTTTTTCCAATTACGGGGCAATTTAGCGTGGCCATTTCACTTACCCTGCACATCTTTGGGTTGTGGGGGTGAGACCCACTCAGACACAGGGAGAGTGTGCAAACTCCACACGGGGAGTTAATCTATTTTAACTAACGTCTATGGTCTATGTTCATAGATCTTTGAAAGTTGCCACTCAAGTGGATAGAGCTGTGAAGAAGGCCTATGGTGTGCTAGCGTTCATTAGCAGAGGGATTGAATTTAAGAGCCGTGAGGTGATGATGCAGCTGTACAAAATCTTGGTAATGCCACATTTGGAGTACTGTGTGCAGTTCTGATCACCTCATTTTAGGAAGTATGTGGAAGCTTTGGAAAAGGTTCAAAGGAGATTTACCAGGATGTTGCCTGGAATGGAGAGTAGGTCTTACGAGGAAAGGTTGAGGGTGCTAGGCCTTTTCTCATTAGAACGGAGAAGGATGAGGGGAGACTTGATAGAGGTTTATAAGATGATATGGGGAATAGATAGAGTAGACAGTCAGATACTTTTTCCCCGGGTGGAACAAACCATTACAAGGGGACATAAATTTAAGGTGAATGATGGACGATATAGGGTGGATGTCAGAGGTAGGTTCTTTACCCAGAGAGTAGTGGGGGCATGGAATGCACTGCCTCTGGAAGTAGTTGAGTCGGAAACATTAGGGACCATCAAGCGGCTATTGGATAGGTACATGGATTACGATAGAATGATGGAGTGTAGATTAATTTGTTCTTAAGGACAGCACGGTAGCATTGTAGATAGCACAATTGCTTCACAGCTCAAGGGTCCCAGGTTCGATTCCGGCTTGGGTCACTGTCTGTGCGGAGTCTGCACATCCTCCCCGTGTGTGCGTGGGTTTCCTCGAGGTGCTCCGGTTTCCTCCCACAGTCCAAAGATGTGCAGGTTAGGTGGATTGGCCATGATAAATTGCCCTTAGTGTCCAAAATTGCCCTTAGTGTTGGGTGGAGTTACTGGGTTATGGGGATAGGGTGGAGGTGTTGATCTTGGGTAGGGTGCTCTTTCCAAGAGCCGGTGCAGACTCGATGGGCTGAATGGCCTCCTTCTGCACTGTAAATTCTATGATAATCTATGATTAATCTAGGACAAAGGTTCGGCACAACATCGTGGACCGAAGGGCCTGTTCTGTGCTGTATTTTTCTATGTTGTATGTAGAGTGAGAGCAGAACTGTTTCACTGTGCACACCTTCAGCCAGGTCAGAACTGATACTGAAAGATGCCTTCTCAAAAAGCTTGATGCCTTAGCTCCACCCAGCAATGACATCACCCAACCAAGCTAAAAACTATTTAATGCCCCAGAGAATCTCCTCAATCAAAATAAAATTGGCTTTAACCCAAGGTTTTACGGTGGTTAATTGCACCTCAGGCTCCGAAAAGCTTTGTCGTCTTTCAAACCAAGATTCTTTTTAAAACATGACTTCAGCAGTCAAACACACTGTCACCCAGGTTTTTAACCCTTACTGCAGCAAATATTTATATCTAAATATATCTAAATGTCTGCATTCATCACAGTAAGGAAACTAGAGAGTAAAATGAGACAGAAAATGGGGTCTTGTGATCAATATCAGATCACGAACAGTCGAGTTAAGCAGAAATGGTTCAGGAAAATTGAAATTCAGAAGAAAAGAAAGGCCAAAGAGAATGCCTGAGAGACATAAAAGGGAAACAATGACGGCCTTGCATGAGGAGCAAGTTGATCAAAATTATGCCACGACTGAGCCCATAAAGCATGAGAAAATACAACTCCAGTGCATGCTCTGATGGATGTGCGTGAGATGTGATCGCATGCCTGTGTGCATGTTAGTGCGTGTCTGCAAGTTTGGCGGCGGAGTGGGGAGCTGGATTCTGCCAGTAGATAGCTGTTGGAAAACAGCAGGGTGCCCTGTCAGGGTGGCCTCCTGATGCATTCCAGCCATCAGGAAAGTTTCCCATGGGCGGGCAGGGACCGGATTAGCTGCTTGCAGGACTGCAATGGGCAGTCCATTAAGGCCCCGATTCAGGGGGATTTTCTGGCCTCACTGGCAGTGAGCAGTTGGCGGAGAGTTTCCCCCCACTGTGCGTGGCAGGCACTTTCATCAGGACATGGGGAGTCCACACTGAGTAAAATAAACATCGTGTATTTACAATATACTGCGCACATGCCCGGTCCATCCCTACTGGGCTCCTGCTCTGTCCGACCCTTCATACAGAGGTTACTAGAGATTGCCCCGCCCTTCAGCGAGGGAGCTCGTACTCCGCGAGGACCACAGGGAAGATAATTAATCCCACCCAGTTCAGGAAGTTACAGGCGCCATCTCAATGGAGGTGGTGTCCCTGCAGAAAGGTATGGAGCCAAAGGCTTCGTCCCCTGTGACTTGGCCGCAGGTAGGAAAAAGGGCAGCATGGTAGCACAGTGGTTAGCACAATTGCTTCACACCTCCAGGGTCCCAGGTTCGATTCCCGGCTTGGGTCACTGCACGTTCTGCAGTGCAGTGCACGTTCTGCACGTTCTCTCCGTGTCTGCGTGGGTTTCCTCCGGGTGCTCCGGTTTCTTCCCACAGTCCAAAGATGTGCAGGTTAGGTAGACTGCCCATGATAAATTGCCCCTAGTGTCCAAAAGAAAAAGGGTCAGGTGGGATTACAGGGATAGGGTAGAGGTGTGGGGATAAGGTGGAGGTGTGGGTTTAGGCAGGGTGCTAGTTCCAAGGGCTGGTACAGACTCGATGGACCAAATGGCCTCATTCCGCACTATAAATTCATGATTCTATAATGCAGAACAACATCTCATCTTCCGGTTCGACATGCTACAGCCTTCCGGTCTCAACAATGAATTCAACACTTCAGATGATCAGCTCTGCCCCACCTCGACCCATTTGTTTTCACCCATTTCATTTTATCTGTCTTTTACCATTTCTTTCTTTCTTGCCTTTCTTTATATATATTTACCTCCCCCCCCTCTATCTTATCCACCTTTCCTTACCCTTTCTCCCCTTTGCTTCCCCCTTCCCCTCCACCCACTTCTACATCTGTCCCATTTTACCCTCTGATGTTAGTTTCTCTGCTGTTTGGCCTTTCACACCTTTTGTTCTTTCTGGGGACTGCCTTTAGCACTCTTTCCCATTGGCTTCTGTGGCTATCTGCACCCCATTTCCCTGGGCCTCTGTGGCTCTGACTCATTTTTCATTCTCAGTCCACAGTATAAATATCTCCCACTCTCTCTGTCTTTTAGCTTTGACAAAGGGTCATCTGGACTCGAAACACTAGCTCTTATCTCTCCTTACAGATGCTGCCAGACCTGCTGAGATTTTCCAGCATTTTCTCTTCTCTGGAGTATCACTCGGATCTCCTGTTTCCATCTCTGTCCCTGCCTCAGCTAATCTGCTGCTGAAACCCTCATCCACTCCTTCTTTACCTCCAGCCGTGAACCTTCCAACGTACTCTTGGTCCCATCTTATATCCTCCACAAAACTTGAGCACATCCACAACTCTGCTGCCTGTGTTCTAACTCACACTGTTTCATCCACCCAACTCCCTTCTGCTCCTAGCTGGCCAATAGCTCAATTTCAAAATCTTTATTTTCAAATCTCTCCATTGCCATGTCCAGCCTTCCAATCAAAGAAAAGTTACAGCACAGAAGGAGGCCATTCATCGCATCTTGTCCGTGCCAGTCCGAGTACACCCTGCCCTTTCTAATCCCCCCTTCCTGCACCCGGTCCAGAGCCCTGTAGCTTAAGGTGCAGATCCAGGTACTTTTTAAAAGAGTTTAGGGTCTCTGCCTCCTCCACCAACTTGGGCAGCGAATTCCATACACCCACTACCCGCTGCGTAAAAAAGGTCGTCCTCATGTCCCCTCTACACCTTCTGCCACTTTCCTCTGTAACGTCTTCCAATCCTCCCATCCTCCATGGTATCTGCACTCCTCCAATTCTGGTCTCTTGCACCTCAATTTTAATAGCTGATCAAGTGGCAAATAACATTCAGCATCTCCAGCAAGAGAGAATCTTAACCATCTGCCCTCGATAGTCAATAGCACTACCATCATTGAATCCCCCGCCATCAACATCCTGAGGAGTCACCACTGATTAGAAACTCAACTGGACCAACCACATAAATACAGTGGTTACACGAGCAGGTCAGAGGCTGAGAAATCTGCAGCGAGAAAGGCAACTGGCTCTCCAAAGCCTGTCCATCATTTTCAAGGCACACGTCAGGAGTGTGATGGAATTCTCTCCACTTGCCTGGGTGAGTGCAGCTCCAACAACACTCAAGAAGCTCAACAGCATCCAGGACAAAGCAGCCCCGCTTGATCGGCAACCCAACCATCACCTTAAACATGCACTCCCTCCACCATTGGTGTGGCAGAGTGTGTGCCATCTACAAGATACCTCACCAAAGCACCTACCAATCAAGCAGCCTCTACCACTGAGAATGAGAAGAGCAGCATGTTTATGGGAACTTGAAAGTTTCCCTTCAACTCACACACCATCGGACAAAGGTAACATTAAAATGGCTACATGGGTCTCGCCCCACAACCCAAAGATGTGCAGGGTAGGTGGATTGACCACGCTAAGTTGCCCCTTAATTGGAAAAAAAAATTGGGCACTCTAAATTTATATTTAAAAAAAGATAACAATTAAAATGGAAGGAATTGTGGCAAAGGTGTGTAATTAAGTTGAGGGAGACGGTCACCCAATTGGCTCACTTGAGTTCTTAAAGATTTCATGAAAAGAAATGAGAAAGAAAGAGCAGATTACAAAAAGTTAATTCTTCAGGTTCAAGTAAAGTTTGATTTGTATATAGTCAAGACAAAATACCTGATAAAAAAATATGACAAAGGTGTTGAAAGATAATAAAAAGTACAAGAGTAGCACCCTGAGGACATATGAGCCGAGCGAGGCCAGATCTGAACACAATGGACCTTCTGTACGGAATACATCAATCAAATCAGATACACCAATTTGGTTTAAAGAGGTGAGACATTGTCATTCTGGAGACCTGGCTTCAAGTTTGGTCAGATTGGGAAATCGAGGAATTTATAATTGATAATATCTGTGCATCACAATATTGACATCGATAAAAGGCAGGTTACCTGTGGCTGAAAGAAGACAATCTTGTCTTTCTGTGGCACCTTTCTGCAAGGGGGACGTGGTGGCATGGTGATAATGTCACTGGACTGGTAATCCAAAGGCCCAGGATAAAGTTCTGGGGGCACAGGTTCAATTTAAATTCAGTACAAAGCTTGTCTCAGTAATGGTGACCCTGAAGCAAACATTGATTAATGTTAAAAACCCATTGTAGCCACTTGGGGTGGCCACTGCCCAACACAAAATGGAAGATTACAAAGAATGCAGGGAAAATGGACATGTTGCAAAAGCAAGCAGCTTGCAAAAGCGCTTGTGTATTCTGATTGCTGCAGAAAGCAGACAGCACTGTGAGAAAAACAAGTTAGCATACTAATGAGGCGATACCCGATGAATCCCGGGTACAATGGAAACACGTTAACTCAAATCGCTACATTGAATAGAAGGCCAGACTTCTCGGTGCCAAGAGAAGTCCAAAACAATAAGCCCCAAGAACCGCCCAGTGATCGAGGGACTGCCCCGTTATTGGGGAAATTCAAATCAATCGATTGGGAAGAGACCCAATCGATTGCGAGTGTATAGAGGGTCCGCCCAGGTGGGCGCGAGACCCTGGGAGAGGTATAAGACAGAGACCCCGACCCCAGCTCGCTCTCTTGACCAGCTCTCTTAGCCAGCCTCTCCTTGACCAGCCGGCCCTCCCAGCAGAACACCGTTGCAGCAGAAGACCTTGAGAAGGAGAGGCCTGGTCAGCAGCCGCCATCAAGTAAGTGTCATACAACGCACGCTACGAGAGTAGACACTCCTTTAGTCCACACCGACTGGAAGCCTGCGGAACCAGGACAAAGCTAGAGGCTGTTGTTCCCTGATCCGGCAGTTCCCTTATCCAGATAAGTATTGGCCTGTTAGTGGTAGGATTAGCCTAGTCTTGTAGTTTTATATGCATGATTAGTGGATAACTTTATTATAATAAACGTGTCTTGTTTGAACTTAGTAACTGGTGTATGGAGTTATTGGTCTGAACTTGAAACTTGTGGCGGTATCTTAACGATACCTGGCGACTCTAGAGCTAAGGAACGAAACAGAGCCAAATTGAGTGTAAAGCACACTCACCCAGAACGAGCAACACCATCTGGTTCACTAATTAGGGAAGGAAATCTGCCATCCTTACCCGGTCTGGCCTACATGTGGCTCCAGACCCACAGCAATGGGGTTGACTCAGGGTGGCACAGTGGTTAGCACTGCTCCCTCATGGCACTGAGAACCCAGGTTCGATCCCGGCTCTGGGTCACTGCCTGTGTGGAGCTTGCACATTCTCCTTGTGTCTGCGTGGGTCTTACTCCCACAACCCAAAGATGTGCAGGTTAGGTGAATTGGCCACGCTAAATTGCCCATTAATTGGGAAAAAAAGAATTGGGTACTCTAAATTTTTAAAAAAGTAGTTAGCTAATGTAAAAACCCATCTGGTTCACTAATGTCCTTTAGGGGAGGAAATTTGCCCACCTTACTTGGTCTGGCCTACATGGAGCTCCAGATCCACAGCAATGTGGTTAGTTCTTTAAACAGCCCTTTGAAATGGTCTAGCAAGCAACTCAGTTCAAGGGCAATTAGGGATGGGACTCTCACATCCCATGAAAGAATGGGAGCAGGAACTGCCGTGGACATGCGATCTATCGGGATTCTGATTCAGTTCGGGGCTTCTTATGAAAATAACGCCGATGACAAAAAATAAATACTTCAGGTTCAAGTAAAGTTTGATAAGTACATTGTCAAGATAAAGTGCCTGATAAAAATATGAACAAATATGTTGAAAGATTGCAAGAGTAGCACCTTGAGTACATACAGGCAAAACGAGGCTGGATCTGAACACAGTGGAGCTCCTGTGCGGAATACATCAATCAAATCAGATATGCAAATTTAGTTTAAAGAGGTGAGGCATTTTTATTCTGAAGACCTTGGGCGTGATTCATTGACCGCGTTGACCTCTCGCTCAAGAGCGGTGTGGACTGTAGCCACCTGGGATAGCCACTTACAACCAGGAACAGAGAAGCTCGCAAAGCATGGTGGGTAAAATGGACAATGTGAGATTCAGGCAGGCTCAGAGCCTGAAATGTATATTTGCGAGTGAGGAATCCAGACGGTATCGAAACCCCGACCAATTAGCATTTTGATGGGCCGATTAGCATTTGATGGCCCATCTCCACCAGACAAAGGACTGGTACTTGAGCGACCGGTGCAGTCCCAGACATTTTGGCACCACTCCCAGTACTAGGGAAGCGTAAACAACAGGGTCAGTGACCGCTTGGGACACGCCCAGTCATCCAGGGACACGCCCATTTAGTGAGTCCACCATGCGTTCGTCCTCTTTTGGACCTGCCGCCCCGTCAACGACCATCTCCAATCGCAGCACCACCAGAAGCAAGTCCAAATTCAACGCTCGCTACCAGATGGATGAGCCCTACTGAGCAGCAGTTACTTCTACAGCCCCAATAGATCCAGAATCAAACAACGGCCACTGTTCCTCTGACCTAAGCCGGGTGCCTGAAGTTAAGTACAGGTTGTCTTAGTCGATAGGTGTAGTTAGCTAGTCGTGTTTATGTTGCATGACTAATTGTGTGTGTAAATAAAGTACCCTTGACCTTGAACTAACTAACTGGTGCTTGGCTCTTTGATCGATAGCCGGTTGAACCTTGTGGTGGTATCATTCGATACCTGGCGACTCTGAGCATTAGAATATTGAAATCAAAAGGAAGGAGGGCAACCTCACTGACTGCCATATTTACAGTAGGTAAAGAAAAGGCAACAGGACGGTGGATGTTGGGAGAACGGCAAGATTGGCAGCAGAAATGGCAGATGATTATGAATTCATTCATAAATCAAAGCTTGGTTTCCGACATCACTTTCAGCCTGTGAGGGATAGAATCTGGGGACATGAGAAATACTCATGGGTAAAGGTAAAGGTGATCTGTGGGAGATTATGAGAGTGTACCTCAGATTTTTTTTTTTTAATCCAGGAGAGTGGAAAATAAATGAAAAATTTCAAATGTTTTCACTGTAATAAAATAGGCCATGTAAATTTACAGTGGATTGGATTGGATTGGATTTGTTTATTGTCACGTGTACCAAGGTACAGTGAAAAGTATTTTTCTGCAAGCAGCTCAACAGATCATTAAGTACATGGGAAGAAACGGGAATTAAACAAAATTCAAGAAAATACATGTCAGCGTTGGTGGTTGAAGAAAAGCACTGGGAAGGCTGATGTGGTAAAACAGGATCAGACAGTGGGGTTTGTTGGTGGTAAAGCCCATGGGAAGCGAAGGAGGTGCAAAAGATTGTACAGACTGTTCAAGAGGTGATTGATAAGAAGGTGCCAGATGTCTTTAAAGACTTTACTTGTGTGGGTAAAGTTTACTCATGTGTATCAGGAGGAGCAGGTAAAGAAGTCACACGGGAGCTAGTCAACCTTTAATGGTAAGAGATGAGGAATTATGTAGTTTGGGAAGAATGTTGCCAGAAAAGGTGGTAATATGTAGAATTCAGGATGAATAGTGTTCCATTATATAAGATAAGGTTGGAAAGTCCAGTGAAGAGTGGTGAAGTGGTAGTAGGAGTAATAGAGAAACTATCTTGTCCAGGAATACAGTTTATCTTGGGTAATGATATAGCTGGATCGCAGGTGGGAGTGATGCCTACTGTGGCTGATAAGCCAGTGGACAATCCAACAACTGAAGGGTTGAAGGACGAATATCCTGATAGAATGATAGAGTTGGATCGCGGGGGAGGGGGGGGGGGGGTGATGCCTACTGTGGTTGATAAGCCTGTGGAAAATCAGACAGCTGAAGTTTTGAAGGATGACTATCCTGGGGTTTTTCCGGATTGTGTAGTAACAAGGTCGCAAAGTCACAGGTTAAGACAAAAGGAGAAATCAAAGAGTGAAGGTGAAGTTGAAGTGCAATTATCAGAAATGATTTTGTATCAGATGGTTGAAAAAGACCAAGAACAGGTGGAGGATGAGGCGGATATTTTTAATTCAGGAAAATTGGTGGAGTTACAATAGAAAGATATAAAAATAAAATGGATGTATCAGAAAGCATATACGGAAGAGGAATCTGAGTGTATACCGGAGTGTTATTACCGTAAAAGTGATGTCTTGATGAGCAAATGGAGACCTTTACGTATGCAGGTGGATGAAAAGTGGGCAGAAGTTCATCAAGTAGTATTGCCGGTAGGGTATAGAAAGGAGGTGTTGCGAGTTGCACATGAGGTACCAGTGGGAGGTCATTTGGAGATAAGGAAAACTCAAGCTAAAATCCAGAAACATTTTTATTGGCCTGGACTACATAAAGATGTAGTTACATTTTGTCAATCATGTCACACATGTCAAGTGATAGGGAAACCTCAAGCAGTGATAAAACCAGCGCCCTTAGTACCTATTCTAGCATTTTGGAACCTTTTACAAGGGTCCTAATTGATTGCGTAGGGCCACTTCCTAAAACAAAAAGTGGGAATCAATATCTTTTGACTATAATGGATGCGTCTACGAGGTTTCCAGAGGCCATTCCAGTACGTAATATTACAGCTAAAAAGATTGTGGAGGAGTTACTTAAATTCTTCACTAGATATGGACTAACCACAGAAATCCAATCAGATCAAGGATCAAATTTTACCTCAAGATTATTCATAGAAGTTATGGATAGCTTAGGAATGAAACAATTTAAATCAACTGCGTACCATCCAGAATTGTAGGGAGCGTTAGAAAGGTGGCATCAGACATTAAAGACAATGTTGAGGGCTGATGGTCAAGATTATCCAAAGGATTGGGATAAAGGAATTCCATTCAGTCTGTTTGCAATTAGGAATGCACCTACTGAGTCACCAAATTTAGTCCTTTTGAACAAATTTTTGGTTACGAGCTAAGAGGACCACTTAAATTGATTAAGAAAAAATTCGTGAATGAGAAATCAGAAATTATATTTTTGGATTACTTGTCAAATTTTAGGGAGCGATTAAATAGAGCAGGTGAATTGGCTAGACAACATTTGAAAGTTGCACAAAATATGATGAAATGTGTTGCAGACAAGAAATCCAAAGTTGGTAGTTTTGCCAGTGGAGATAAAGTTTTAGTGTTGTTACCAGTGGTCGGTGAACCTTTAAAAGCAAGGTTTTGTGGACCATATCAGATTGAAAGGAAATTAAGTGAGGAGAATTATGTGGTTAAAAACACCAGGTAGGGGGAAATGATTTTAGATACCTACAGCTGCGGGACTTTGTTCGTAGACAGGTCCCATCTTTCCCGCGCCTCCCGCCAATGGGGATCCTAGACAGAATAGTCTCTGGGAGGGACGAAGGGGAGGGTAGAGTCTCGGGTATTTATAAGGTGCTCATGAGGGAGGAAGGGTCCCAGACAGAGGAACTGAAACTTAAATGGGAGGAGGAGCTAGGCGGGGAAATGGAGGAAGGGCTGTGGGCAGAGGCCCTGAGTAGGGTAAACTCGACCGCGACATGTGCAAGGCTCGGGCTGATCCAATTTAAGGTCGTTCACCGGGCCCATATGACGGTGGCTCGGATGAGCAAATTTTTCGGGATAGAGGACAAATGCGCTAGGTGCGCGGGAGGACCAGCGAACCATGTGCACATGTTTTGGGCATGCCCTGAGCTGAGGGGGTACTGGGAGGGATTTGCGGGGGTCATGTCCCAGGTGCTAAAAACAAGGGTGGTGATGAGTCCAGGGGTGGCAATTTTTGGGGTTTCGGAAGACCCGGGCGTCCAGGGGGAGAAAGCGGCCGATGTGCTGGCCTTTGCTTCCCTGATAGCCCGGCGACGAATATTATTGGCGTGGAGGGACTCAAAGCCCCCGAAGACTGAGTGGTGGCTTGCGGACATGTCAAGTTTCCTGGGGATGGAAAAAATTAAGTTCGCCTTGAGGGGATCTGTGCAGGGGTTCACCCGGAGGTGGCAACCATTTATTGACTTCTTTGCGGGAGAGTGAGCGTCAGCAGGGGGGTGGGGGGAGGGGGGGGGGGTAGAGTAGAGTAGGAGGGAAAATATGGCGGGTAGTACGGGTGGGAGGGGAGCGGGCTTGTGCAATACGGTACGATGGAAGTATTGAAAGTACGTGGATGTTTGCACATTTTTGCCTTTTTTGCTTCCTTTCTGATGATGTCTGTAACTGTTTATAAAGCCAAAAACTACCTCAATAAAATTGTTTATTAAAAAAAAAAACACCAGGTAGAAGGAAGTCTCACTGAGTGTGTCATGTGAATGTGCTTAAAAGGTACTTTGAAAGGAAATGAGAGAAAAAGGAGGAGGTTTTAATGATTCTAACTCAAAATGATGAACCAAATCCAGGTGACTGCGAATTTGACAAACCTCAAATTAAATTGGAAAATGAGGATGTTCTTAAAAGTTGGGATAAATTGTTCAGTTATCTTCCAGACCAGAAACAAACTGACCTGAAAGAGTTATTGATATCACATGGGCAAGTTTGTGGAGATAAAATAGGAAGTACTAAAATGGCTATACTTGATATAGGTGTGGGAAATGCTGTTCCTATTACAAAATATCCATATAGACTTAATCTTTTAAAATTGGCACAGGTTAACAAAGAGATTGAAAGTATGCTTAAAAATGGTATAACTGAAGTGGGTTGCAGCCAATGGAGCTCACCCATAGTGATGGTACCTAAACCAGACGGTACCCACCAGTTGTGTGTGGAATATAGAAAGGTTAATGCAATTACAAGAATGGACTCTTATCCTATCCCACGTTTGGAGGATTGCATTGAGAAAATGCGACAGTCCGCTTTTATTTCCAAATTGGATTTATTTAAAGGTTACTGGCTGGTACCTTTATCCGAAAGGGCGAAGGAGATTTAACCTTTTATGACTCCAGATGGTATATACCAATTCAAAGTTATGCCATTTGGCATGAAAAACAGCCCAGCCACATTTCAACGGTTAACTAACACAATCGTTTCAGGATTACCCAATTGTGCGGTATACATCGCCGATCTGGTAATTTTCAGCCAGACATGGATAGAACATTTGAAACATTTGATGGAGTTATTCAATCGACTTCAGGAGGCGGGTTTAGTGATAAACCTAGCCAAAAGTGAATTTGGAAAAGCCCAAGTCACTTTCCTTGGCCATACAATCGGACGGGGTTGAATGGTCACACGGGATGTGAAAACAAAAGTAATTGGGGAGTTTCGGATACTCTCGACACGACGGGAAATAATGCAATTTCTTGGTATGAGAGGATTTTACCAAAAATTTGTTCCAAATTTTAGCAGTGCGGTCGCTCCACTGACGGACTTGCTCAAGGAGCGTAACAAATTCCAGTGGACAGCGGAGTGTCAACAGGCATTTGACGGCCTGAAGGCTGTGTTAACCACTGCTCCTGTGTTAGCCATCTCAAATTATACCAAACCACTCAAAGTGGCGGTTGATGCGAGTGATATGGGTGTAGAGAGGTGCATCTACAAGTTGATGACAAAGGGCTAGAGCGGCCTATTGGTTATTTTCAAAGAAATTGAATGCTCACCAGAAGAAGTATTCAATGATTGAGAAGGAGATTTTGAGTTTGGTGCTCGCTTAGCAACATTTTCACATTTATGTGACCAGCAATCCGTCTGACACCGTTATATACTCTGATCATAATACATTGACGTTTTTGGAGCGATTCGGGAATAACAATGCAAGGCTGTTTCGCTGGAGTTTATTGTTACAGCCATTTCATTTTAAAATAGTACATATGGCAGGACGGGAAAACATGATAACCGATGCTTTGTGACGAATGTGATGAACCGAAGGATTTCAGTTGGAGGAAGAAGAACGAAAAAAAATGGACAATTATTTTACCTGTTTATGTTTGTTGTTTTTTGCAAAGATATTTACTGTGTGCATTTCTTAAAGAATGGTGAAAAGGTGAAAAATGAAACCATCTTGAAGTTGATGGTTTATTTTTTTTTCTTGGGGGGAGGTGTCATGAGAATGTTACTTTAAGAAATGGTTAGCTGCTCATGTTACTGCAGTGATATCAGTGTGTGGGTGGAGCTGAGCTCTGCTTCTGCTTTTTAGTTTCACTTTGGAGGAAAAGCTTTGGTGCGTCTGGGTTTTCCAGTGAGCTGAAGTTAAACAAAGAGCTGTCCTGTTGATCTCTGCCATCCAAAGACTATCTTTGGATCATTTGGTGAATTCAGAATTATAAATGTTCTCAATAATGAATGTGAACCAAATGTGCTCCTGTTTAAAGATTTGGTAAGTCTTTTGGATGTTAAAAGGAAAGCTTAAAGGATTACTTGGTGTTGTATTCTTTGGGGGTTGTATTTGAATTAATGGTTGCTAAGATATTCACTGTTTGTTTTAAAAGGGTTAACTTGAGTTCATAGAATCAACATTGTTTTGTTTTTCAAAATACTGGTCCATTTCTGCTGTACCATTCCTGTAGAGTGGGCCGTGTGCTCCCCATACCACAATCTATTCAAAGTTGTGGGTCAGGTGAACTCCATGATACACTTTGGGATTCTCCAAACCCTGACCCGTAACACTTGTAATGCAGAACAAGACCAGCAGCCGGGTTCAATTCC
The DNA here is from genome assembly GCF_902713615.1 of Scyliorhinus canicula. Classification (NCBI taxonomy): domain Eukaryota; kingdom Metazoa; phylum Chordata; class Chondrichthyes; order Carcharhiniformes; family Scyliorhinidae; genus Scyliorhinus; species Scyliorhinus canicula. Next base: position 12,090,137 of record NC_052172.1, read on the forward strand.
CGTACCGGCCTCCCCGAGCAGGCGCCGGAATGTGGCGACTAGGGGCTTTTCACGGTAACTTCATTGAAGCCTACTCGTGACAATAAGCGGTTATTATATTATTATAAATGCTCTACCCTCTATCCTGAGACTGTGTCCCCTCGTTCGAGATTCCCAAACGAGGGAAAATATCGGGCGCGATCAAACCAAAGTGGGACAGAATGCCAGGACGAGTGCATTTGAATGAATGTTTCCCAGTGTTTGGAGCGCTGAGAAACACCATGCAATCTATCGGGACTCTGATTCAATTCGGGGCTTCTTATGAAAATAAACGGATAAAAAACATATCACAACAAATAAATACTCCAGGTTCAAGTAAAGTTTGATAAATACATTGTCAAGATAAAGTGCCTGATAAAAATCCAAACAAGTATGTTGAAAGATTGCAAGAGTAGCACCGTGAGTACATGCAGGCAAAACGAGGCTGGATCTGAACACAGTGGAGCTCCTGTACAGAATACATCAATCAAATCAGATACGCAAATTTAGTTTAAAGAGGTGAGGCATTTTCATTGGGCACGATTCATTGACCGCGTTGCCCTCTCGCTCGAGAGCGGTGTGGATGCGGGATGTGGGGAGAGGCCTCCCATGGGTTCCCTGGCGGCCTTCACCCCTCGCGAGGCGTCGGAGTCAGAATCACGGCCAAAAATGTCGGGACCAAAGGGCGAGTTCCGAAGACGGATTAAACCGACTTTGGCGAATTTACCCGGGATCTACCAGCGAGGCTGCAGCCGGGCGCTGTTCAGAGCTGGTCCACACAAGCTTGGTCCAGGCGGCATGGCACCTGGGGGAGTGGGGGGGGGGGGTCCACCCGGGCTAACTGAGACCCCCGGGTGGTCAGGGATAGTTCAGGGCTGCCCCCTGGCCCTCCACCGGGAAGTAGGGCACTGTGGCACTGCCCAGCCGGCACCTTGGCACTGCCCTCGTGGCACTGTGCAGCTGGCAGCAGCACTGCCAGTGCAAGGTTAACCGAGTGCCATGGTAGCAATGCCCAGGTTCAGGGGCCAAGGGAGCCGATGCCCATGAAAGGAGAGTGGAAGGGGGTTTGAAGGGTATGGGGTGGTGTATTGCAGGTACGTCTGAGAGGTTGGGAGGATGATGGGTAGGGATCCTGGAAGGGAGGGACTGCAAGGAGGCATGTGGTGGCCTGAAAGGGGGGGTCACCCCGGACACCGTAGTGGCGTGTCCTCACTTGACGGGGTTGTGGGGTAGTGCCCACGTGTGTGGACGTCGCTTTGCCCATGGGTGGGGGTGTGGGAGACCCACAAGCTCCCTTAAAGATGGGGACATCTTTTCAAAACGGCGGCCTGCACTCTGAGTTCAGCTCCCCAGGGCTGAAAAAATTCTCAGGGGGCGATCTTCCCAAAAGGGGACAAATTCCCCGAGCGAGCGGGTTTAGCTGCATATTCCCCGGCACTCGCAGTGCCAGGAAACTCATGACTATCAACCCTAAACGCGGAATGCGCGCTGAGGCCACACATAGCCCCGTTTTTTTACCACAGGGAGCTCTGCTCGCCGGAACTCCGCGCTGTAGCGAAAGACCGGGCGATCTCCGAGGCTCATAATGAAATCCTCAACCTCCCCCCAGCCCGAACATAACATGGGTGGGTCCCCCGCACTCCCTAACACCCATAGTGGCCAACGCCAGCCCAATGACGCGCACGCATAAAAATGCCAACTTGGCACCTTGGCTGTGCCAACCGGGCACCACCCCTGCCAGATGGCAGTGCCACCTTGACAGTGCCAGGCTGGCACCGAGACACTACCAGGGTAACACGACCTGGATACCTAGGTGGCACCAGCAGTGCCAGGGCATCACCCATCCCAAAGGGCATGCAGCTGGGGGCCTCCGATTCTCTTGGATTCCCCCCACAAATGCCGTTCAATCTGGTCCCTGGTTGTGACGGCCAGTACCAAACAGCACTCACCCCAGAACCCCAAGGTGAAGGGATTGAATCCCAAGGTCTCAGGTACCTCAGGAATCTACACGTTGGAGTGAAGCTTACTGCCTCTAATGTGCAGATTTGCTGAAAAGCGATCCCGCCCATTGTTGGCGGGAGTCTCCTTGCATTGTCTCGCGTGATTGCGTTGAATCTCGCAAGGTGTTGCGGGCCGGGTGGATCCCGGGAGTGCGGTCCCCCGGCTGTCACCGGCCATGCTGCGCCACGGCGAGCTGTTTTTCCGTCGCAGTGCGGCCGGAATCTCCTGCCCAATATCTATATGTGGGCCCTTCGAGCTTGCTCAGCCACTCAATATAATCATGGCTGAATGTCGATCTCAGTGCCAAATTCCTCCAAACTTTCTCTCCAAACCCATTAAAATGTAACCAAAATCTATCTCTTTCTTGAACACATTCAGTGGCTTGGCCTCCACAGCTTCACTCCCCTTTGTGTGAAGACATTATTCCTCATCTCAGTCCTAAATGGTCTCCCCCCCTATCCTGAGACTGGTTCTAGATTCCCCGACCAGGGAAAACATCAGCGCGATCAAACCAAAATGGGACAGAATCCCAGGACAAACGCTGTGAGTCCCACTTGCAGCTCTGAGGAACACCACGCTATCTACTGGGACTCTGTTTCAATTCAGGACGTCAGTGGGGAACGCCGGCTGAGGCCACACTTAGTCCTGTTTCCTGCACTGAGGGACCCGCTCGCCAAAACTCCTCAGTGTCGGGTCAGAACAAGACTCCATTCTTAAACGGCGCTCCGATCTCGCGACCCCCTCAGATGTGACCCCCCCGAACCTTCCAAAGCCCAGCTCACCGATAAGGGGGCCCTCAAGGCCCTCCTGCATCCCACCTTGTATGTGCAGGGCACCCCCCCCCGGCCTTATCTCTGGGAAAATGAAAAAAAAAATGAAAATCGCTTATTGTCACGAGTAGGCTTCAATGAAGTTACTGTGAAAAGCCCCTAGTCGCCACATTACGGCGCCTGCCCGGGGAGGCTGGTACGGTAATCGAACCGTGCTGCTGGCCTGCTTTAAAAGCCAGCGATTTAGCCCAGTGAGCTAAACCAGCCCCAGGGATGGGAAAAATGTCAGCCTAGCACCTTGGCCGTGCCCGCCTGTCACCGGTTTGACAACCTGTAGAGGATGCTGAGGTGCAGAACCTGACTGGTCTAATGTTCATGACTCTCAAGGTGGTCCCTCCATAGGTTAGAGGTCATCCAAAACTCAGTTGCCATGTCCTGACTCACCATGTCCCCATCGGCCATGTGCGCGCTGACTTACATTGGCTCCCATGTTTTTACAAGTCTCAAAAACCTGCGTTCAAATCCCTCCGTGGCTGGGCAGCCCCCTCTCGGCGACCTCTTCTGAATCCCCGATTCCAGTGGCTCCTCCATTGGCAGCCGTGCCTCCAATTGCCTCGGCCCCCAAGCTGCGGGACCTCCTCCCTACACCTGTCCGCCTCCCAGGCACCTTTCGCCTTGAAACCCACCCCTTTGATCGAATCATAGAATCCCTCCAGTGCAGAAGGAGGCCATTCAGCCCATCGAGTCTGGGCGTGTCTTGACTGGACAGGCTAAGTACGCATGTGCCATATGTGTGTGCGTACGTACATGAATGTATGTGCGGGTGATTCCGTCTACACCAGTGCGTGTGTGCCGGTCTGCCGGAGTGTCAGAGTCCACAAGTGCCAACGTGCCAGTGAGGATTCGGTTCGAGTCAGACAGTCTTGCAGGACGGACAGCACATAGGGTTAAAATGCAAATAGAGTTAGAAGAAGTAACAGACATGGGGTGGAGGGGGGAGCGGAAAAGACACTCTAGAGGTCAAAGAGATCAGCAGCAAAGCTGCCTGCTGGCAAAAAAAGCCAGGAGCATTTTAAATCATTTGGCTCAGATAATTAACAGGACAGAGGGACACTAGGCCGCAGTAACATTGGTTGTTCCCATTCATTCATTCATTCGTCGCATGCAACCTCCCATATTGGCAAAGCAACGGCAGTCTGCCTGTCATCCACACCCACACAGCTCTTTGTCCTTATGAATGATGCTGAGCTGAAGCTAAAGACTGTGAGGCTGCGATCAAACCTCTGTTGGCTGCACTGGAGGGGGGCTTGCAAGGGTGGCAGGGGTGGGGCTCCTGCTCGCTAGGTTTCATGCATGCAAGTACCCTGCGTCGGTACAGAAAAGAATAGAAAATGGAGGTGAACGTACTGCAATGTCCAAACCCCAGCACCTGCCCCATCACCTGTCCGAAGTGGTGCAGGCCCATTCAGCTGGAGTCCTCGTACAGGCGATCCTGAGGTGCTGGTTTAACCGACTGGGTCCTAACCATCATTCGGGGGGGGGTGGTGGGCCGAGTCCCAGCATTGTCCCACGTCACTGTGAATGTATCGCACAGCTTCAGTGATATGCTGCCTCTTGTGCTCCCTCTCTCTCTCTCTCTCTCTCTCTTTCTCTCTCTTACACAAACAATTGGCTCTCGGGGGATGTGGCTGAATGTAGCTTAAAGAGGAGGGGGAGGGAGAAAGGGGAATCGTAACAAAGAGGAGGACAAAGGGAGTCGCAGCAGAAGACAGGCGGAGGGGGGGTGGGGGGTGGAAAGGAGGACGGAAAATGATCTGAAATGCACAAGGAGAGGGGAATTAGAATGGAAGCTATCGATGGGAATAAAAGAGGTGTGAAAAAGACGGGAGGGTGGGAGCCCGGGGGAGTGAAGAGTAAAGAGAGAAACTGGTGCAGAATTTCACATACGCCCCATCCCGAGAGTATTTCGGAACCAGGCTGCAAACCAGAGGAAGAATCAAACAGAGAGCAATTACTCTGATTAGGGAGAGTTCCTCATTGAGAGCAGTGACAGGGCATCACTGTATTTAAGGGGAAGTGGGGAAGCTGCGGGTCAATGAATTAATGATAATAATCACACTCATTATTGTCACAAGTAGGCTTACATTAACACTGCAAATGAAGTTACTGTGAAAATCCCCTCGTCGCCACATTCCGGCGCCTGTTCGGGTACACAGAGGGGGAATTCAGAATGTCCAATTCACCTAACAAGCACGTCTTTCGGGACTTGTGGGAGGATACCGGAGCACCCGGAGGAAACCAAGTGCAGAGGGAGGCCATTGAGTCAACACCGGCCCTTGAAAGAACACACTTCCACCCTCTCCCCGTAACCCAGTAACCCCACCTAACCTCTGAACACTAAGGGCAATTTAGCACGGCCAATCCACCTAACCTGCACATCTTTGGACTGTGGGAGGAAACCGGAGCACCCGGAAGAAACCCACGCAGACACTGGAAGAACGTGCAGACTCCGCACAGACAGTGACCCAAGCCGGATACTAATGAACTATGGCCGGGAATGGCACAGTTAATGGCAGCGCCTCCTTCTCATCCCTTTCCTGATCGCCAGCTGGTCTAAATTGACAGGCTGGCCATTACTGAGCGGGAGAGCCAGCGACAACTGGAGGACAATGGGGGGGACTGGTCCCCAGCAATCAGGAGGGTGGGGGAAAGGGAGCTTGGGGCTTGGATGAAGGATGGTGCTTGTAGGGATGGGGCAATTGTAGTGGAAGGGCTGGCGGGGGGAAGGTGGTGAAGAACATTAGTGGATAAACATCAAGGCACCAACCGTGTATCAGAGATTGGTTAACGAAAAAATACATTGGTTCATTTATTTTTAAAATTAATTTAGAGTACCCAATTATTTTTTTCGAATTAAGGGGCAATTTAGCATGGCCAATCCACCTAGCCTGCACATTTGCTGAGGGGGGGAAACCCATGCAGACATGGGGAGAATGTGCAAACACACTGACAATGACCAGTGACCCATGGATGGGATTCGAACCAGGTCCTCAGCGCCATAGTGCTGCCCCTAATTGAATTGGATTTGAGAAATTGACAGCAGTAATAATAATAATAATCGCTTATTGTCACAGGTAGGCTTTAATGAAGTTGCTGTGAAAAGCCCCTAGTCGCCACATTCCGGGAGGCTGGTACGGGAATTGAACCCGCGCTGCTAGTCTAATTCTGCATTACAAGCCAGCTATTTAGCCCACTGTGCTAAACCAGCCCCTATGCCAGTATTACGCAGTTGGAGAACTTGTACCCTGCTAAATTGCCCTTAGTGTCCAAAAATGGTTAGGTGGGGTTACGGGGATAAGGTGGAGGTGTGGGCATAGGGTGGAGGTGTGGGGATAGGGTGGAGCTGTGGGGATAGGTTGGAGGTAAGGGCTTGGGTAGGGTGCTCTTTCCAAGAGCCGGTGCAGACTCGATGGGCCAAACGGCCTCCTTCTGCACTGTAAATTCTATGATATTGCAATGATATTTCTCAGTTGGCAGCTTCCTCAGAGAAAACTGAGTCCGAGTCTGAATCACATGATATATTGTTTCCTTTCCAACCGAGTGATGTATACAGAAAACATTAAAAAAACATTTTTTTTTAGCGTGCCCAATTCATTTTTTCCAATTAAGGGGCAATTTAGCGTGGCCAATCCACCTACCATGCACGTCTTTGGGTTGTGGGGGCGAAACCCACGCAGACACGGGGAGAATGTGCAAACTCTACACGGACAGTGACAGGGATTGAACCTGGGACCTCAGCGCCGTGAGGCCGCAGTGCTAACCCACTGTGCCACTGTGCTGCCCTGTATACAGAAAACATAACCACACCCACTTAAAGCTGTTACACAACATCCCCCCTTTTTTTCTTCAAATAACTACCCTTTATAAATAACCATAACCATTTACAATACAAGGAAACACTTAGTTACACATCAGAGAGCTACAAGCTTAGTTTCTGAAACCCAGTGGTGGTTGCTTGTGTACCCTATTTAGCAACTGCAGTATTATAAAAACAAAAGCAAAATGTTGCAGGTGCTGGAAGTCTGAAATAAATGTTGGAAAAACTCAGCAGGAAACAGAGTTAAAGTTTCCAGTCCGTAGCTAAGGAGAGGGGGAAATGTGATAGGTTACATAGAACATAAGAACATAAGAACTAGGAGCAAGAGTAGGCCATCTGGCCCCTCGAGCCTGCTCCGCCATTCAATTAGATCATGGCTGATCTTTTGTGGACTCAGCTCCACTTTCCGGCCCGAACACCATAACCCTTAATCCCTTTATTCTTCAAAAAACTATCTATCTTTACCTTAAAAACATGTAATGAAGGAGCCTCAACTGCTTCACTGGGCAAGGAATTCCATAGATTCACAACCCTTTGGGTGAAGAAGTTCCTCCTAAACTCAGTCCTACATCTACTTCCCCTTATTTTGAGGCTATGCCCCCTAGTTCTGCTGTCACCTGCCAGTGGAAACAACCTGCCCGCATCTATCCTATCTATTCCCTTCATAACAGTACAGCACAGAACAGGCCCTTCGGTCCTCGATATTGTGCCGAGCAATGATCACCCTACTCAAACCCACGTATCCACCCTATACCCGTGACTCAACAACCCCCCCCCCCCCCCATTAACCTTACTTTTAAGGACACTACGGGCAATTTAGCCTGGCCAATCCACCTAACCTGCACATCTTTGGACTGTGGGAGGAAACCGGAGCACCCGGAGGAAACCCACGCACACACGGGGAGGACGTGCAGACTCCGCACAGACAGTGACCCAGCCGGGAACCGAATCTGGGACCCTGGAGCTGTGAAGCATTTATGCTAACCGCCATGCTACCGTGCTGCCCATATATACTTTTAATCTTAATTTTAGACTTTTAATGGAGTTCAGGTGCACGGTTCTCTAAAGGTGGAGTCACAGGTCGATAGGGCAGTGAAGAAGGCTTTTGGCAAGCTGGCCTTCATCAGTCAGGGCATTGAGTGTAGAAGTTGGGAAGTCATGTTGCAGTTCTACAAGACGCTAGTGAGGCTGCTCCTCGAGTATTGTGTTCAGTTTTGGTTGCCTGGCTATAAGGAAAGGTGTAATTAAATTGGAGAGAGAGCAGAAGAGATTTGCAAGGATGTTGCCAGGACTGAGTTAGAGGGAGAGATTGGACAGGCTGGGACTTTTCAATTGCTCCTTAATTGGAAAAAAAAATAATTGGGTACTCTAAATTTGAAAAAAAAAAATCATTTCAATACGTAGATTTGGCTTGGTCCGCCCACTTTAGAATGAAAGATTTCACAATCTGAATCATTCTTTCGGCCATGCTGTTAGATCTGGGGGAAGGGCTTGTCGTATGAGGAACGGTTGAGGACTCTGGGTCTGTACACGTTAGAGATTAGAAGGATGAGGGGGGATCTTATTGAACCTCACAGGATACTGCGAGGCCTGGATAGAGTGGACGTGGAGAGGGTGTTTCCACTTGTAGGAAAAACTAGAACCAGAGGGCACAATCTCAGAATAAAGGGACGATCCTTTAACACTGAGTTGAGGAGGAATTTCTTCAGCCAGAGGGTGGTGAATCTGTGGAACTCTTTGCCGCAGCAGGCTGTGGAGGCCAAATCACTGAGTGCCTTTAAGACCGAGGTAGATAGGTTCTTGATTAATAAGAGGATCAGAGGTTATGGGGAGAAGGCAGAAGAATGGGGATGAGAAGAATATCAGCCATGATTGAATGGCGGAGAAGACTCGATGGGCCGAGTGGCGTAATTCTGCTCCATGTCTTATGGTCTATTCCCCTCTTTTTATACGTGTCCCTGAATGGCTTCCCAGTACTCTGAGGACAGTTATCTGAGACCATCTCTTTGGGTGCCCCAGATAAACTGAAAATAGCACTTGGAGTATGTGCTCCAGTTGTGCTTGACGTATCATGCGACTGATGGATGATCAGATCATTATCGTGCAGAAGGAGGCCATTGGGCCCATTGTGTTTGTACTGGCTCTCCCAATGAGCAATTTATTTAGCGCCATTCCCCCGCCTTCTCCCAGTAGTGCTGCACATTCTTCCTTTTCAGTTAACAGTCTGATTCCCTTCTGAACGCCTCGATTAAACCGACCTCCACCACACTCAGGCAACGCATTCCAGAGCCTAACCAGTCGCTGTGTGAAAGCACAGCCCTGCTTGGATGAGACGTGAGATTGAAGTGTCGTCTGCCTAGTTGGATGGATGTAAACGTTCCAGTGGCACTAGTTTAAATAAGAGCAGGGAAGTTATCCCCTGTAACCCAGTCAATATTCATCCCTCAATCAGATTATCTGGTCATTATCACATTGCTGTTTGGTGGAGTTTGCCACACACAAATTGGCTGCCATGTTTCCTCCATTCCTCCCTCTCTTCAGTTCTGAGGAAGAGACACGCGGACTCGAAACGTTAATGTTAGCTTGAGATTGTTGAATTTCCTCACAGTGATCCGTGGGAATCTCATGCTTGGATGCTGCTTTGGGTTTTGCCTTGGATCATACCCTGTATGCAATGGCGGTCGAGGATTTCCCCGATTGGTCCTCTGTTCCGCCTCCACAGTGTACCATTGGGGTCTGACCTCGGCTCCAGAGAAATCCTTGCCACCTCGGCTGCTTGCCCTTTACATACCTCCCATGCCAGTGTTCAGGTAGGTGATTTGAAGTGTGTCTACTTCAATGCCAGGAGTATACGAAATAAGGTAGGGGAACTGGCAGCATGGGTTGGTACCTGGGACTTCGACGTTGTGGCCATTTCAGAGACATGGATAGAGCAGGGACAGGAATGGTTGTTGCAGGTTCCGGGGTTTAGGTGTTTTAGTAAGCTCAGAGAAGGGGGCAAAAGAGGGGGAGGTGTGGCGCTGCTAGTCAAGGACAGTATTACGGTGGCGGAAAGGATGCTAGATGGGGACTCTTCTTCTGAGGTAGTATGGGCTGAGGTTAGAAACAGGAAAGGAGAGGTCACCCTGTTGGGAGTTTTCTATAGGCCACCTAATAGTTCTAGAGATGTAGAGGAAAGGATGGCGAAGATGATTCTGGAAAAGAGCGAAAGTAACAGGGTAGTTGTTATGGGAGACTTTAACTTTCCAAATATTGACTGGAAAAGATATAGTTCGAGTACATTAGATGGGTCGTTCTTTATACAATGTGTGCAGGAGGGTTTCCTGACACAATATGTTGACAGGCCAACAAGAGGCGAGGCCACATTGGATTTGGTTTTGGGTAATGAACCAGGCCAGGTGTTAGATCTGGAGGTAGGTGAGCACTTTGGAAATAGTGACCACAATTCGGTGACCTTTACGTTAGTGATGGAAAGGGATAAGTATACCCCGCAGGGCAAGAGTTATAGCTGGGGGAAGGGCAATTATGATGCCATTAGACATGACTTAGGATGTGTTGGTTGGAGAAGTAGGCTGCAAGGGTTGGGCACACTGGATATGTGGAGCTTGTTCAAGGAACAGCTATTGCATGTTCTTGATAAGTACGTACCAGTCAGGCAGGGAAGAAGGGGTCGAGCGAGGGAACCGTGGTTTACCAAAGAAGTGGAATCTCTTGTTAAGAGGAAGAAGGAGGCCTATGTGAAGATGAGGCATGAAGTTTCAGTTGGGGCGCTTGATAGTTACAAGGAAGCGAGGAAGGATCTAAAGAGAGAGCTGAGACGAGCAAGGAGGGGACATGAGGAGTCTTTGGCAGGTAGGATCAAGGAAAACCCAAAAGCTTTCTATAGGTATGTCAGGAATAAAAGAATGACTAGGGTAAGAGTAGGGCCAGTCAAGGACAGTGGTGGGAAGTTGTGTGTGGAGGCTGAGGAGATACGCGAGATACTAAATGAATACTTTTCGTCAGTATTCACTCAAGAAAAAGATAATATTGTGGAGGAGAATGCTGAGACCCAGGCTATTAGAATAGATGGCATTGAGGTGCGTAGGGAAGAAGTGTTGGCAATTCTGGACAAGGTGAAAATAGATAAGTCCCCGGGGCCGGATGGGATTTATCCTAGGATTCTCTGGGAAGCCAGGGAAGAGATTGCTGAGCCTTTGGCTTTGATTTTTATGTCATCATTGGCTACAGGAATAGTGCCAGAGGACTGGAGGATAGCAAATGTGGTCCCTTTGTTCAAGAAGGGGAGTAGAGATAACCCCGGTAACTATAGGCCGGCGAGCCTAACGTCTGTGGTGGGTAAGGTCTTGGAGAGGATTATAAAAGATACGATTTATAATCATCTAGATAGGAATAATATGATTAGGGATAGTCAGCATGGTTTTGTGAAGGGTAGGTCATGCCTCACAAACCTTATCGAGTTCTTTGAGAAGGTGACTGAACAGGTAGACGAGGGTAGAGCAGTTGATGTGGTGTATATGGATTTCAGTAAAGCGTTTGATAAGGTTCCCCATGGTCGGCTATTGCAGAAAATACGGAGGCTGGGGATTGAGGGTGATTTAGAGATGTGGATCAGAAATTGGCTAGTTGAAAGAAGACAGAGAGTGGTAGTTGATGGGAAATGTTCAGAATGGAGTTCAGTTACGAGTGGCGTACCACAAGGATCTGTTCTGGGGCCGTTGCTGTTTGTCATTTTTATAAATGACCTAGAGGAGGGCGCAGAAGGATGGGTGAGTAAATTTGCAGACAACACTAAAGTCGGTGGAGTTGTAGACAGTGCGGAAGGATGTTGCAGGTTACAGAGGGACATAGATAAGCTGCAGAGCTGGGCTGAGAGGTGGCAAATGGAGTTTAATGTGGAGAAGTGTGAGGTGATTCACTTTGGAAAGAATAACAGGAATGCGGAATATTTGGCTAATGGTAAAATTCTTGGTAGTGTGGATGAGCAGAGGGATCTCGGTGTCCATGTACATAGATCCCTGAAAGTTGCCACCCAGGTTGATAGGGTTGTGAAGAAGGCCTATGGTGTGTTGGCCTTTATTGGTAGAGGGATTGAGTTCCGGAGCCATGAGGTCATGTTGCAGTTGTACAAAACTCTAGTACGGCCGCATTTAGAGTATTGCGTACAGTTCTGGTCGCCTCATTATAGGAAGGACGTGGAAGCTTTGGAACGGGTGCAGAGGAGATTTACCAGGATGTTGCCTGGTATGGAGGGAAAATCTTATGAGGAAAGGCTGATGGACTTGAGGTTGTTTTCATTAGAGAGAAGAAGGTTAAGAGGTGACTTAATAGAGGCATACAAAATGATCAGAGGGTTAGATAGGGTGGACAGCGAGATCCTTCTCCCGCGGATGGAGGTGGCTAGCACGAGGGGACATAGCCTTAAATTGAGGGGTAATAGATATAGGACAGAGGTCAGAGGTGGGTTTTTTACGCAAAGAGTGGTGAGGCCGTGGAATGCCCTACCTGCAACAGTAGTGAACTCGCCAACATTGAGGGCATTTAAAAATTTGTTGGATAAGCATATGGATGATAAGGGCATAGTGTAGGTTAGATGGCCTTTAGTTTTTTTTCCATGTCGGTGCAACATCGAGGGCCGAAGGGCCTGTACTGCGCTGTATCGTTCTATGTTCTATGTTCTATGGCGTCCTGAATTTCGACGAGTTGGCCTATTTTTTAAAAAGTTAACTGTTTGTCTGCATTCCTAACCAGGCGTATCATTCACCCTCCCATGTCCTTTCAAAAGCTCATCTCTGGCTTCTTAAAGAGAACATTGATGAAAATGAGGTGCATTTGTGCGCATTGGTATGCCAAACCTGAGTTCTGCCAGTGTTGGATTGGTTGTACTTAGGGCTGTTGCCCAGAGGTTAAAACATTTCGATACGGGCAGCACGGTGGCGCAGTGGTTAGCATTGCTGCCTCGCGGCGCCACGGTCCCGGGTTCGATCCCGGCTCTGGGTCACTGTCCGTGTGGAATTTGCACATTCTCCCCGTGTTTACGTAGGTTTCACCCCCACAACCCAAAAGGTGAGCAGGGTAGGTGGATTTCCCCATGTTGCTTTTGCCTTTTTCTTTGCCAATTACATGAAATCTGAAACCTCTCTCTCTTGATCCTTTCACGAGTGGAACAGTTTCTCCCTATCTACTCTGTCCAGACCCCTCAAGGTATTTCGGAAAATAATCAGTAACAACGAAGAAATCATTGCCGTCGACACTTGAGACGTTAGAGGCAATTTTTAGAGGCTCAAGGTTAAGTAGGAAAGTATGTGGTCAAAGTGTTTCCTTGTGCTAATTTGGAACATTTTCCTGACATGCTAGGGGCTTTTCGCAGTAACTTCATTGTTAATGCAAGCCTACTTGTGACACGAATAAAGATTATTATTATCACTGGGATTTAGAAGAATGATGGAGCAGGCTCGAGGGGCTGAATGGCCTGATCCTGAACCTATTACTTATGGTTTATGGCCTTATTTTATTGATGACAGTTGGTGAATTAGGTCAATTTGCATCTGCAGGCATTTTGAATACATTGTATATTGGTTGACATGTCAACATATTAATAAATATACTGCCTTAAATCTTCCCTGGTACAAGACAGAAGATCCATCGAGAGACAAGGGGCGGGATTCTCCGTCCCGCTGCACCCGTTTTCTGGCGCGACCCACCCCTGCCGGCAGCGGATCTTCTGTCCCGGTAGTTAGCCAATGGGATTTCCCATTGTTGTGACAATGTTAGGTGACCTAACGCCATCGGGGAGTCCGCTCAAGAGACATTTATTCTTTCACGGGATGTGGGGGTCGTTGGCTGGGTCAGCATTTGTTGCCCATGTCTAATTGTCCTTGAACTGTGAGTCTCGCTTGGCCATTTCGGGGGGGGGGGGGGGGGGGGGGGGGGGCGTCAATCACGATGCTGTGGGTCTGGAGTCACATGTAGGCCAGACCGGGTAAGGATGGCAGATTTCCTTCCCCAAAGAGGACATTAGTGAACCAAGTGGGGTTTTTTACAATAATAGATGATATTTGCCACGGTCACCACTACTGAGCCAGATTTTACGAACTGAATTTGCAATCCAACGAGTGCTGTGGTGCAGAGTGAACCCATGCCCTACAGAGCATTAGCCTGGGTCTCTGGGTTACTGGCCCAGGGGGAATAACACTGTGCCAATTGCTGCTTGCAATTTCTCACGTGGCTTCGTCGCGGTCTCTCCATTTCACTCCAAAAGCTAGTGAGTGTTTCTGGGGTGTGTGTGGTTCCGTGGGCTTTTCTCTCAAACCTCCACCGAGTGTGTGAGACCCTGAGCAGCAAATGGCAATGGGCTATTCAACAAGAGCAGGCCAGAGATAGAACCTCCTGTAGTTTGCAAGGCTGACACTCCAGTGCAATGCAGCGGTGAGCTGCATTGTCAGGGATGCCGTCTTTTGAGGCCTTGTTTGCCTGCTCTTGTGGATGTGGAAGGTATACTTTTGAAGAAGAACAGAGGAGTTCTCCCTGCTGGTGTCCGAATAGCATCACAAAAATAGATTATCTTGTCATTCTCACATTTCTGTTTGTGGGATCGTGCTGTGCTGGACATTGGCTGCTGCTTTTCTTGAATTACTAAACTTCAAAAGGAATCCATTGGCTGTAAAGTGCTTCGAGACAGCTGCCGACGATGAAAGGCGCTATATAAATGCAAGCCTTTCTTTTTCCTTCCTCTCAATATGACAGTGGAAGGTGCTGATGCTCACTCACGAATGACGATAAGATGAATTTCACACAAAGCCAACATATTTGACGAAAAGCCTTTGGCCTAAAATGCCAATTTTCGGCATCTGTTTCTCTCTCCACAGGGGCTGCTGGGTATTTAAGGCGTTCTCCGTTTCTGTTTCAGGTTTCCGGCGCTTGCAGCATTTTGCAACGTTCAACTGGTCGGTTCGGACCCTAGATGCCATAATTGGCCCGGGGAGGAGTTTCTGGTCTCAGATCATCATTACAACCGCCTATTTTCACCTCCATTAACACTGCCCCACTCTGCCCTGACCACAGCTCATCCACTCCTGAGACTCTCATCCATGGGTGGGATTTTCCAGCCCCGCCGATGGTCTATGGACATTTTACTGGCTGGCCGCATCCTCCGTGACGGATCCCAACATGATAGACCTGGGAAATCCTGACCCATGCCTTTATTAACTTTAGACTTCCGATGGGTCGCCCTCATTCTACCTTTCGTTAATTTGAAATCTTTCAAAACTTTGCTACCCGTGTCTTCACTTGCGCCGAATCCATTTACCGTTTATCGCTGTGCTCACTGACTGACACTGTCTCCCCTCCACGCAATGCTTCGATTTTCTAACCCTCATCCTTGTTCTTAAATCCTTCCTTGGCTGTACCCTACCTATCTATGTAATACCCTCCAGTCCTACAACACTCTTGAGATATAGGAGGAACTTAGGGCTTAGGAGCAGGAGTAGGAATTGCTGGAAAATGGGATTAGAACAGATAGGTGTTTGATGGCTGCCGCGGACGTGATGGGCCGACGGGCCTCTTCCTGTGATGTCTCGGCCATTTGGCCCTTGGAGTTTGCTTTGCCGTTCAGTAAGATCATGGCTGATCTGGTTGTGGTCTCATCTCTACTTACCTGACACAGCCCCTGGTATCTGGGCACTGCCAGTACTGCACCTGGGCAGGGCCATGCTGGAACTGCTGGGTTGCTCGGGTGGCACTGCCAGGCTGAGTGGGTTCCACCCGGGTGCTAGGCTGGCAGTGCCAAGGTGCTCAGGTGTCAGGTTAGTCGGGCCGGGGGGGGGGGGGGGGGGGGGGGCTAGGGGGGGGTTGCCCCATAAGAGCTGGGCTTAGAGGGGGGGTGGCGCTCGAGAACCCTGGAAGACGTAAGTTGGGTGAACGTAAGTTGGGTGGAGGCGGGGGTCCTGAAGCCGCAGTGGAGGTCGCTGAGTGGGGGAGGGGTCGAAAGATTGGGGCTGTCTTTAAAAATGCTGCCTCGATTGGCGAATATCTTCCTGCACTGGTGAACTGCGCTCGCCAGTGCAGAAAATGACTTTAAGAGTGGCCTCGAAGGGCGGCACGGTGGCACAGTGATTAGCATTGCTGCCTACGGCGCTGAGGACCCGGGTTCGATTCCCGGCCCTGGGTCACTGTCTGTGAGGAGTTTGCACATTCTCCCTGTGTCTGCGTGGGTTTCACCCCCACAACCCAAAGATGTGCAGGTTAGGTGGATTGGCCACGTTAAATTGCCCCTTAATTGGAAAAAATGAATTGGATATTCTAAATTAAAAAAAAAAATTTTTTTTAAAAATAAAAATTAAAAAAAAAGAGTGGCCTCGACAGGGAGTTTCTCACCGATGGCATGAAGCAAACTTTAACTCGAGTCCGCTGAAACACGTCCAGAAGGCTGTTCGTAGATCAATCACATCAGCCCCATCTTCTGGCAGAGGGACAGCACTGCACAAACTCTCCCACACAATCATTTCTCAAGCAATGCAGGCAAGGTTGTCCATGGACCCGGTGAGAGTGACAGCCCTTCAGTTTAAACTGCTCATGCCCAAGTTACGCACTGGATAGTTTCCAATCGCAAACAAAAGGCAAGAAAGTCCTGAGAGTCCTGGTTAGGCCTCAGCTGGAGCGTTGTGTCGAATTCTGAACGCTACACATTAGGAAGAGCGTAAAGGCTTTAGAGAGGAGATGTGCTGGAGTGGCTTCAGAGACTAGAGACTCAGTTACATGGAGACCTCAGAGATACTGGGGTTGTTCTCCATACAGCAGGAAAGAACGGCAGATTTAACTGAAATGTTGGATATTTTGAGAGATGTTTCTGGTCAGTAAATAAGGATCAATGGTTTCAACTGAGAGAATTTCTAACTCAAAGACTTAAAGTAATTGGCAGCAGAACCAGAAGGGAAGGGGCGGCAATGCGGCACAGTGGTTAGCACTGCTGCCTGGCGGCGTTGAGGACCCGGGTTCGATCCCGGCTCAGGGTCACTGTCAGTGTGGAGTTTGCACATTCTCCCCGGGCCGGATTCTCCATCAGCCCACGCCGAAATCGAGGCGTGCGATCGGGCGGAGTATAGCACCCGACGCCCAAATCGGGGCAGACGCTGAATCGTGATGCTCCGTCTCGTCAAAGACGGAGTCAATGCGATGTACACTGTGCCTGGTTGCAACACCGTTCGCTTATTATCAGTGGGCCAGCCCACGCTGCTCCGCCAGCCGATGGCCCGAGTTCCCGACGGCGCGGCCCACGTGTGCTCTCACAAATCGTGAACCTGGCGTGGTGGCTGCTGAGAGAGAGCACCGCCATATGTCACCGACAGCCGTGCTGCTGGCTGGGGTGGCTTCTGTCAGGGCCGGGGAGAAAAGTGGGGGGGTGACCAGGAGGTGGGCTGTGGGGTTGGGGTGCATAGATACACCATTGCTGCAGCCGGCAAGGCAGCTGCGTATGCCACTGACAGCCCGCTGTAAACCTTGTGTCCTGGGTCGTATAGCTGAACCCCCCCCCCCCCCCCCCCCCCCCCCCACCCCCCGAGGCACCCCCCTGGGTGCCCTCTGGCGCCAGCCAACCCATCAGCTGTCTGGGCGTTCCAACACAACCTGTCCCATCTTTTCATCCCCGATCAGCATCTGTGTGGGAGGTGTATTGTTTAAGCGCGGCTGCAGCTTGTCAGCCCTGCGGATGTCCCGGCGAATCCCACACCGTTTTTCATGGGAATCGATAGTGTCCCACGCGGCACCGGCGCTAGCCCCTACGATAGCCGAATCGGTGCGGGTTTGGCGCCGATTTTTCCCACGTGAAATTCCACGGATTCACCGTTGGCACCCAACGTTGGCACCCAACGGAGAATCTAGGCCCCCCCCCCCCCGTGTCTCAGGCCCACAACCCAAAGATGTGCAGGGTAGGTGGATCAGCCACGTTAAATTGTCCCTTAATTGGGAAAAAAATAATTGGTTACTTTAAATTTAAATAAATCAGAACCAGAGGGGAGACGTGGAGAAGTTATTGTTTTTACGCTGTTGTGATGTGGAATGGGCAGCTGGAAAGGGGGGTGGAAGCAGATTCAATAGGAACTTTCACAAGAGAATTGGATATATTCGTAAAAAGGAATAACGTACAGGGCTATCGGAAAGGAATAGGGGCAAATTGGATTGTTCTTTCAAAGTGTCTGGAGCCCACTTGACACTCGTCCCACTAAACTGCTGATCACCCAACCTCTCCTCCTGGCCTCCATCAGCTGGAAATGGTTCTCCAGCTTCAAGTGTTGTCCCTCTCTCCTTCAAACCTGCCGTCATCATCTCCTTCCTCAAAAACCCCACCCCTTGTCACCACCGTCTCCGCAGTCTACACTTCCAGCTCCAACCTCCCTTTCCTCTCCAAAGTCCTTGAACGTGTTGTCGCCTCCCAGATCCCATCTTTCTCAGAATTCCATGCTTGAATCCCTCCGATCCGCCTCGCCACAGAACCCAAACGGCAAGTGACAAATGTGTGACAATGTTTTTTTTTAAAATTTAGATTACCCAATTATTTTTTCCAAGGGGCAATTTAGCATGGCCAATCCACCTACTCTGCGCATTTTTGGGTTGTGGGGGCGAAACCCACGCAGACACGGGGAGAATGTGCAATCCACACGGACAGTGACCCAGAGCCGGGATCGAACCTGGGACCTCAGCGCCGTGAGGCGGTTATGCTAACCACTAGGCCACCGTGCTGCCCTATGTGTGACAATGTTAAACATTCCCTCCCCACCCTCCTCGGCCTGCCTGGAGTCTTCAACATGGGTTGACCGTCCCATCCTCCAACAGCATCTAGCCACTGTTGCCTCTCTAATCATAGCCAAATACCCCTTACAATGACAGCCCAGCCCCCAACAGCGGATAGAAACTCCAACATTTTATTTTAATTTTGTGAGGAAAGGACCCCTCGGTCCAGGAGGGATTTCACAAAGAAATAGGGATATGGAATATTTTAAAACAAACTTTATCACTAACACTGTATTAAAATATCTTTAACATCGCACCAGAAAAGAACTTACAATTACCCCCTTAAACAATACTATTCAATACAGTGAATAACTGCCATCTGTATTCCTGCTTAAACAAGAAACAAAACAATCTCAGCTCCCATTTGTAGCCATCTGGGATGGCCACGTCCAGAATACAAAATGGATGATCTCAATGACTGTAGGGAAATATGGACAATACTAAGAAAGCAGGCAGGCACAGAGCCGGTATGCGTATTGAGAAGGCAACTCCCAGACGAGACTGAAACTGTAGGTCAATTAACATATTGATGGCCCATCTCCGGGAACAAAGGAGACACTCAAGCAACCGATCTAGCTCCAGACACCCCGGCCCCAGTTCCCCAAACCGAAAGCGTAAACAAAGCAAGGCCAACGGCCATCTAGAACACGCCCAGCCATCAGGGCACCCACCCCTTTATTGGTCAAGATCAATACCAGTGATCAAGATGCAGCCCAATTAACCAGGGCCAAGTTCAAGGCCCGCCCAAAAGCGCGCGAGGCCCCTTCAGGTATAAGAAGCCCCCGAGAGAGAATCGCTCTCTTGGACTCGGCTCTCGAAGCGGAGAGACCCGTCCACCAACTGCACCAGAAACAGTAAGTCCAAGGTCAACGCTCGCCATCAGATGGACGACCTTAGCTGTTCTCCTGTTACATCTTCGCACCCAACAGCCTCAGATCGGAACAACGGCCATTGTTCCTCTGACTGAGTAGGCACCCGAAGTTAAGTATAGGCGTCAGCGTTCGAGATAGTTTAGTTTGTGGTATTTTGTGCATGAGTATATATTACTGTGTGTGTAAATAAATAGTATTGACTTTGAACTAACTAACTGGTGCATTGATTCTTTGATCAGTATTCGGGTTTGAACCTTGTAGTGGTATCAAAAGATACCTGGCGACTCTAGAGCAAACATAATTAGGATTAAGGAAGGCGACCATATTGACCGCTGTATTTATAACCAGATAAATATACTAACATATTCCACTGTTTAACCATTGTCACATCGGTATATGTGCTTTACAGAGATGTTCTTTGAAAAAGAAAGATCTTTTGACACTGCTTTAAAGACAAGATCTGACTTCTGTCAGACCCATGCAGAAACTCTGACTGTATGTCTTCAGTAGCCGTTTTGGTTGGTTTCAGCTTCCCCTTGTCCTCAGACAAGCCTGCACTGCTTTAAAGACTGTTAACTCTTTTAACTGAAATGCAGTGAGAGCAAATGGCTTCACTTATGGTCACAGCTTCATTCAGCTCACAACTGAACTGCTTTCTGCAAAATGCCTGACACCTCGGCTCCACCCAGTAGTGACATTATCTTACCAAGCTGAAATCTAATTAACTCCTTAATCAAAACAACATTCCTTTAACCCAAGCTTTTTATCATGCTCTAATTGCACCCCTGGCTCCCAAAACGTTTGTTGTCTTTCAAACTAGGGTTTATTAGAAAACATGACTGCAGCAGTCTCACACACACAATAACCCAGGCTTTTAACCCCTACTGTACAAGATACCGATAATACAATACATCTGAAATTCCTACATTCATCATAAACATGAAGAATACCAAGAGCAGAACTTTTCAGGATTTAACTACATCCTGAAGAACAAACATTCTGGAGCGCAGCTGGATTAAAATACTGGTGGCAAAGTAGGGGCTGGTTTAGCACAGGGCTAAATAGCTGGCTTTTACAGCAGACCAAGGCAGGCCAGCAGCACGGGTTCAATTCCCGTACCAGCCGCCCCGAACAGGTGCCGGAATGTGGCGACTCGGGGCTTTTCACAGTTACTTTGTTTGAAGCCTACTTGTGACAATAAGCGATTTTCATTTTTTTCAAAGTATTGGGAGCAAGTAACCTGCTATCCTACTTCCCTGCGAGTGGTATCCAACCAGAGGAGATGGGCGAATGGAGGGAATCTGGTAATGGGAACATAAAAAGCCCTTGGTGACCGTTCCAGGAATAACACAGCATTACCTTTGTCCTGACATACCTTAATTCACCACCAGACCCTTGGGCTCCCACAGGTTCAGAAGCATTATTCTGCATCTTTTTGTTTTGCATTTGGACCAATCCTCGCAATTTCTGGACAAAACGAAATGACAAATAACAGCAGGCGAAATCTGACTGTTGGGACTGAAACAAAGATAGGAACCATTATTAAACTGCTCAGTGCTCCAGGCAGAGGATTGACTGCAGCTGAACAAGGCAATTCTCCAACCGGTGTGATTTTCTGATTCCGCTGGCAGCGCACTCCCGTCCGCGGGTTTCCCAGGGATGTGGGGTGGCTTCAATGGATTGGATTGGGTTTGTTTATTGTCACGTATACCGAGGTACAGTGAAAAGTATTGTTCTGCGAGCAGCTCAGAAAGATCATTACATATATGAAAAGAAAATACATAGGGCAAACATAAAATGCACAATGTACATAAAATACAGAATGTATAAAAAATACTCAACGTAAATACATAGACACAGGCATCGGGAGAAGCATACAGGAGTGTAGTACTACTCAGTAGAGAAGAGGTGTGAAGAGATCAGGTCAGTCCATAAGAGGGTTGTTTAGGAGTCTGGTAACAGCGGGAAAGAAGCTGTTTTTGAGTCTGTTTGTGCGTGTTCTCAGACTTTTGAATCTCCTGCCAGATGGAAGACATTGCAAGAGTCAACAACCCAGGTGGGAGGGGTCTTTGATTATGCTGCCCGCTTTCCCCAGGCACCGGGAGGTGTAGACGGAGTCAATGGATGGGAGGTGGGTTCGAGTGATGGACTGGGCTGTGATCACGGCTCTCTGTAGTTTCTTGCGGTCTTGGACCGAGCAGTTGCCATACCAGGCTGTGACGCAGCCAGTTAGGATGCTTTCTATGGTGCATCTGTAAAAGTTGGTAAGAGTCAGTGTGGACACGCCGAATTTCTTTAGTTTCCTGAGGAAACTGTGCTTTCTTGGCTGTAGCGTCGACGTAGGTGGACCAGGACAGATTTTTGGTGATGTGCACCCATAGGAATTTGACGCTGTTAACCACCTCGGCCCTGTTGATGCTGACAGGGGTGTGTACAGTACTTTGCTTCCTGAAGTCAATGACCAGCTCCTTAATTTTGCTGGTATTGAGGGAGAGATTGTCGTCATTACAGCACTCCACTAGGTTCTCTAACTCCCTCCTGTATTTTGACTCATCGTTGTTGTTCGAGATCCGGTCCACTATGGTCGTGTCGTCAGCAAACCTGTTGGTGGAGTTGGAGCCAAATTTTGCCACACAGTCGTGTGTGTATATGGAGTATAATAGGGAGTATAGTAGGGGGCTAAGTACATAGCCTTGCGGGGCCCCGGTATTGAGGACCCCATTGACAAGCGGCGGGAGTAGAGAATCCGGCTGCCAGCGAATGGCACGCCACCGCGGAACACGCAGCTGAGGGACTGGAGACTCCCGTCCCAGGATGGGACTCCACTCAGTGGAATTTAGAAGGAGAGGTAATCTCATTGAAACATAGGATTCTTTTCTATAATTTAAAAAAAAATTTAGAGTACCCAATTATTTTTTTTTCCAATTAAGGGGCAATTTAGCGTGGCCAATCCACCTACCCTGCACATCTTTGGGTTGTGGGGGTGAGACCCACACAGACACGGGGAGAATGTGCAAACTCCACACGGACAGTAACCCAGGGCCGGGATCGAACCCGGGTCCTCAGCGTTGTGAGGCAGCAGTGCTAAGAAACATAGAATTTACAGTGCATAAGGAGACCATTCAGCCATTGAGTCTGTACTGTCCCTTGGAAAGAGCACGCCACTTAAGCCCACCCCATCCCCGTAACTCAGTAATCGTTTGGACACTACGGACAATTTATCATGGCCAATCCACCTAACCTGCACATCTTTGGACTGTGGGAGGAAACTGGAGCACCCGGAGGAAACCCACGCACACACGGGGAGGATGTGCAGACTCTGCACAGACAGTGACCCAAGCCGGGAATCGCACCTGGGACCCTGGAGCTGTGAAGCAACTGTGCTAACCACTATGCTAGCGTGCTGCCCCTATATAGGATTCTTGAGGGGCTTGACAGGGTTTCCCCCTCATGGGAGAGTCTCATTAAGGTTGAGATTGAAATGAGGAGGGATTTCTTCTCTCAGAGGATTGTGAGTCACTGGAACACTTTGCCACAGGGAGATGTGGGGGAAAGAGTCCTTGTGCATATGTGAGATAGATAAATCCTTGATACAGTAAGGGAATCAAGGGTTATAGGGAAAAGGCAGGAAAGTGGACTGTGAGGAATGTCGGATCAGCTATGATCCTATTGAATGGTGGAGCAGGCTCGAGGGGCTGCTGCCTAACTCCTGTTCCTATTTCTTTTGGTCTTATGGTCCGTACGAGATGTAATAATCTTAAGGCCCGGTGGCAAGTTCATACACAACTCTAGGTGCTCTTTCCAAGGGCCAGTGCAGACTCGATGGGCCAAATGGCCTCCTTTTGCACTGTAAATTTTATGATTCTATGATAACTCATGGAAACAAATGTGGTTAAGTCACATGGGGCAACTTATTCAATGCAATCAGCCTCAACTCAAGTCACCCAACAGTAGGGCAGCACGGTGGCGCAGTGGGTTAGCCCTGCAGCCTCACGGCACCGAGATCCCAGGTTCGATCCCGGCTCTGGGTCACTGTCCGTGTGGAGTTTGCACATTTTCCCCGTGTTTGCGTGGGTTTCACCCCCCACAACCCAAAAGATGTGCAGGTTAGGTGGATTGGCCACGCTAAAATTGCCCCATAATTGGAAAAAAAGTGAATTGGGTATTCTAAAATTAAAAATAAAACTCACCCAACAGAAAGTGTCTAATGAAAATGACCCAATGATGTTAAACCAAATGGAACTCAAAGTCATCCAACATATAGTCATCCAACATAATTCATCCAATGGAGCTCATAGTTCAATCAACAGAATTTGCCCAGTACCACTCAGTTAGCAGGGGCAAACTCATGCAACCCACCCAACAAGAAGAATTTACATTTATGTCCTGCCTTTAACATAACAGAATGTGCCCGGCTGCTTCCCCAGGTACGCCATTTGACACCGAGCTACATGAAGCGATACTCGGGCAGATGAACCGAAGGCTTGATTAAAACAGTAGATAATTAGGAGAGTCTTAACGGAGGGGTATAATGGTGGGAGATTTAGGGAGGAAATCGCAGATGTTAGGCCCAGGTGGCTGAAAGCACAGCCACCAACCGATTCAACCCTCGAGAGGCTAAAGTGAGGTGAAAGCAGATATCTTGGACAATTGTAGGAATGGAGGCGATTACAGAGGAGGAGAAGGGTGAGTCTTTGGAGGTATTGGAAAACATGGCTGAGAATTTTAAAATCAAGGTGTTGCTTGCCTGGCAGCCAATGTAGATCAGCGAGCACTGTTTGGCGGGGGGGGGGGGGGGGGGGGGGGGGGGGCGGGGTTGTTGATGGGTGTACAGCGCTTGGCATGCATAAGGACTTGGGCAGCAGGCGTCTGAAACTTGCGCATCACAAATCAGTCAAACTGAGTTGTGTTCGGGTACACGGAGGGAGAATTCAGAATGTTCAATTCACCTAACAGTACATCTTTCGGGACTTGTGGGAGCAAACCAGAGCTCCAGGAGGAAACCCACGCAGGCAGGGGAGAACGTGCAGAGTCTGCGCAGACAGTGCTTCAACACAATCGAACCCGGGTCCCTGGCGCTGTGAAACAATAATAATAATAATAATCTTTATTGTCACAAGTATTCTTACATCAACACTGCAATTAAGTTACTGTGAAAAGTGCTCACCACTGTGCCACCATGCCATCCACACTGCAAAACTCATTTCATGCAACTCATTCAATGTAACTCAATGCACATTCAACACACTCAACCAATGCAACACAGTGCATCTCAATCAAAACAGCTCTCCCAACATAATTTAACCCAACAAATTCACCCAGAATGACTCCCTCAATACAGCTTGAGTAACACAATTTGTATAGCACAGTTCATGTGATATAATTCATGCACAATAATGTCCCTGACGTAGATTACCTGCTGTAACTCACTCAGTGCCGCTCACTTATCATTTGGCCAGACGGCTCGTCCTACAAACCATTCCTAACACAATGTAATTAGTCAATTAACACCCGCAAACTTGTGCAACGCCACACAGCTCAGCATTCAACACAACTCAGCCAATGGGATAAACACAACACAACTCACCAAATATCTAATCAAAAACAATACCGCCAACTGTACTTGCCCAGAGCAACTTGCTCACTCAACACATCTTGTCCAAAACAAACTATTTATGCAATCTAATCCATTCTCCACAGCTTGTCTCATACAATCCATCAGTCACAAAGTTCTGAAACAAACCCATCCAACACCCAAGCAACGTAACTTGACAACACATTTCACACCTCACAGCTCATCCAACATCACCCAGTGCAACGCGGCCAACAAAACTCACCCAACGGACAGGGTTTTCCGGCTGTCCTGCTGGCGGGGTCTTCCAGTCCCCGGCCAGGCCCAACACCTTAAAACACACCCCAGGACCATAGAGGGGAGGGGAGTACTGAATATCCTGTCCAATGTAACTACTTGAATGCAATAGAACTCACAGGACATTCCACCCAACAACATTCAGTCATTGCAACTCACCAAGTGTCAGCTGTGGTTTAGTTGGTAGAACCTTTGCCTTTGAATCAGAAGGTTGTAGGTTCAAGTCTTACTCCAGAGATGCGGATTGTCATGAAGCCCACGGGGAAACCACTATTGATCTCCCCACAGGGCTCGTGGAGTAGGGTGGAGACCCATCCGGCTGGGGCTCGTTAGAACCGGGCATAAAAGCCGGCCCGAGCAGGGATCGGCATGTTGATTGTCTCAATCAACTGTGATTGTGGATAGTTACTGCCCTGGGCAGATTGTCAAAAGTGAATAAATCCCTCCTGCCGCTGGATTCCTTGAACATGAAACGTACATAAAAATCAAGGTCAGTATTTAAGGAGTGCTGTGAAATCAGGGGTGCTAGTTTATTTTTGGAAAATACGTTAGCCTCTAACGCTCCCCTGTAGATGTGAAAGATCACATGGCGTCACTTTGAAGAAGACCAGGGTAGCTACCCCTGGTGCCCTGCCCAATCTTATCCCTCAACCAACATCACAAAATCATATAATCTGGTCATGATCTCAGTGTTGTTTGCGGGAGCTTGTGGTTTAGGGTGGGTCCCCCAGCCAGGTGGGTCTCCACCCTACTCCACGAGCCCTGTGGGGAGACCAATAGTGGTTTCCCCGTGGGCTTCATGACAATCCGCATCTCTGGAGTAAGACTTGAACCTACAACCTTCTGATTCAAAGGCAAAGGTTCTACCAACTAAACCACAGCTGACACTTGGTGAGTTGTGGGTGTAAATTGGCCGCTGCATTTCTGACATTACAACAATGATGACACCTCAAACATTTAATTGACTTGAAAGCACTTTGGGATGTCATGAAAGGTGCGATAGAGCACAGGTCACAGGACCAAAAATTAGGTTAGGTGGGGTTATGGGGTTGGGGTGGGGGAGTGGGCCTGGATAGGGTGCTCTTTCGGAGGGTCGGTGCAGACTCGACGGGCCGAGTGGCCTCCTTCTGCACTGTGGGGATTCTGTGGGAACTCACCATATGCAATTCATTGTGACTTGTCCAATGCAACTCACCATCATTTCTGGCTACAACATTGTATCCCCTTCTTTACTACAGACCAGAGCAGGTTTGTGGAACTCTTCTGCGGGCAGCACGGTAGCATTGTGGATAGCACAATCGCTTCACAGCTCCAGGGTCCCAGGTTCGATTCCGGCTTGGGTCACTGTCTGTGCGGAGTCTGCTCATCCTCCCCGTGTGTGCGTGGGTTTCCTCCGGGTGCTCCAGTTTCCTCCCACAGTCCAAAGATGTGCAGGTTAGGTGGATTGGCCATGATAAATTGCCCTTAGTGTTGGGTGGGGTTACTGGGTTATGGGGATAGGGTGGAGTTGTTGACCTTGGGTAGGGTGCTCTTTCCAAGAGCCGGTGCAGACTCGATGGGCTGAATGGCCTCCTTCTGCACTGTAAATTCTATGATTTTAGTCATCAAACCTAACAGAGCTCATCCAACATAACAGTTCAAACATAAATTGACTCAATAAATCCAATTCAAAACACTCACCATAATCTCTCCAACAAAACCTCTGCTGAGGCAGGTGAGAAGTGGTGAAATGGCCCTCCACCCCACTCCCTTTCAACCTGTTTGTCGACCAAATAGGTGCCTGTCAAAGAATTTGTGTGTCAGTCTAGTGAATATTTAAACTGTTTAAATGCTGTGACTGTAAAAGAAAAGGAAATAGTGTTTATTGTTCTTGGTACCTGACAGATAAAATACAGTTGTTTGGTAGCACAGAACTGGAGAGTTTCTGGAAAACAGAGACATGTTGTTGAAGCATTCATCAGGACACTTCACAGGAATATCAATAGCATAGGGAACAACAATTTATACTGCATGAGAAGAGAAGATGGCAAGAGGTCTCTGATTAGTAGAAGTGTTTCCATGGAGAATGCACCAGGGAACAGTTAACTGCCAAGCTTTTGCTCAAATTCAAACATCAATGATTATAAAGGATATACTCGATGGGCCGAGTGGCCTAATTCTGCTCCTATGTCTTATGATCTATAACAAGAGATATGCATGCAGTAGAGACAGAATTAAGAAACAGAAAGAGATTTAAGAATGTGGTGGGAGTTGTGTAAAGATGGTAGCTGTGAAGTCTATGTAAGAGATCAGACAAGCATGTGGCAAAGGCAGAGTGATTTTCATCATGGTTTTAACTCTCATATAGATTGGGATAAGCA
The DNA here is from genome assembly GCF_902713615.1 of Scyliorhinus canicula. Classification (NCBI taxonomy): domain Eukaryota; kingdom Metazoa; phylum Chordata; class Chondrichthyes; order Carcharhiniformes; family Scyliorhinidae; genus Scyliorhinus; species Scyliorhinus canicula. The sequence continues at coordinate 12,117,691 of NC_052172.1, forward strand.
GACTAGCATACGTCAGAGAAGTAGTGAATTTCTTTTTTTTTCAACTTTAAAAAATAAATAAATTTAGCGTACCCAATTTTTTTTCCAATAAAGGGGCAATTTAGTGTGGCCAATCCACCTAACCTGCACATCTTTGGGTTGTGGGGGTGAAACCCACGCAGACAGGGGGAGAATGTGCAAACTCCACACAGACAGTGACCCAGGGCTGGGATTCGAACTCGGGTCATCAGCGCCGCAGTCTCAGTGCTAACCACTGCGCCCCATGCCGTCCTAAAAGTAGTGAATTTCTTGAGTGTACCCGGGATAGTTTTCTCAAACTAAGAGCCTTAATTTCTGTGGAGTAACAATCACAGTCTGATTGTCATTTCACGACCAGTTACTTACACTGAAATGCACCTTTCTCGCCCAACTTTCCGCCTCAGGCAGGGTGGGAATGGTGCAGAGCAGTGGGCTCCTGAGATCTTCATTCGAGTCGGGGAGTCGAGGATAAGGAAGGCACTGGCTGTCGGTCAGCAGGTTAGGTTCGAAGGAGGGAATCAGGCAACACCTCTTCACGCAAAGGCTGGTTGAAGTTTGGAAGTCTATTCTGCAAATGATGTTAGATCAATTGCTCATTTTAAGCCAGAGTTGCTCACCAAAGATATGAAGGTGCATGGGCAAAGGGTGGGTAATATGCAGTTAAGACAGATCAGACTTGATCTCATTGAATGACAGAACAGACTTGAAGGGCTGAGTGGCCTGCTCCTACTGGTACAAACTCTACAACGGGTGAAATATAGACGCTACACTGCGGCATAATGAAAGAATGCTCTGACGAAGAGTCATCCAGACTCGAAACGTTAGCTCTGATCTCGCTCCACAGATGTTGTCCGACCTGCTGCAATTTTCCAGCACTTTCTGTTTTAATACAGCTTAATGTTTGTGATTGTCAGGCACAGAATGATATGTATCCTGTTGCTGCCTAGTGTAATATACACAGTGCGAGCGCAATAGTTCACATCAAGGTTGTGATATACTTAATGCAATGTAACACACCCTCCAAAAGTCACATTGTTTTTCTTCCATTATGCAGTCAGTTGGGTTCAAGGGTCACTTCCTTTCACTCCAGTCCAATGAGTTTTGCGATGGCTGATAAGTCAATGTGCGGCCCTGCCACATGCAGGTGGTGCTTGAAGCGCCGGGCAGATGATGTGTTTGAAGGTTTGTGCGCTCCCTCCAACACTTCAACTTTGTTTCTGCGTGTTCCCATGGCGGCACAGTGGTTAGCACTGCTGCCTCACGCTGCCAGGGACCCGGGTTCGATTCCGATCTTGGGTGACTGTCTGTGTGGAGTTTGCATGTTCTCCCCGTGTCTGCGTGGGTTTCCTCTGGGTGCTCCGGTTTCCTCCCACAGTTCAAAGACGTGCAGGTTAGGTGGATTGGCCAGGATAAATTGCCCCTCAGTGTCAAAAGATGTGCAGGTTAGGTGGGGTTATGAGGTTACAGGGATAGGATAGGAGAGTGGGCCATTTTGGAGGGCAGGTGCACACTCGATGGGCCGAATGGCCTCCTTCTGCACTGTGATCCTTCAATGATCTGTCTCGATGGGTATGGCACGTCCCCGAATGAATCTTCTCCACTTTGCTTGGGTCCGCAAGCCACGGGCTCCCATGAGCCGCCGGGGATATCTGGTCTCTTCAGAGATATATATATTTTTCAAATTTACAGTACCAAATTCATTTTTTCCAATTAAGGGGCAATTTATTGTGGCCAATTCACCTATCCTGCACATCATCGAATAGATATCATAGAATTTACAGTGCAGAAGGGGGCCATTCGGCCCATCGAGTCTGCACCGGCTCTTGGCAAGAGCACCCTACCCAAGGTCAACACCTCCACATCTTTAGGTTGTGGAGGTGAAACCCACGCAAACACGGGGAGAATGTGCAAACTGCACACAGACAGTGACCCAGAGCCGGGATTGAACCTGGGACCTTGGCGCCGTGAGGCAGCAGTGCTAACCCACTGTGCCACCGTGATGCCCCTTTGGAGATATTTTGAGGACATCCTTAAGGCACTTCCACTGTCCTCCTCCCATGACTGAATTCCAAGTGGAGCAGTTTCTTTGGGAATCTGGTGTCAAGAGTACCGGTGACTTGACTTACCCAGCAGAGTTGGTTCTGAGTGATTAGCGCCTCAATGCTGGGCATGTTCTCAATGGGAAAAGACTTAGGAAATCTGAAGCACAAAGGGACTTGGGAGTCCTTGTTCAAGATTCTCTTAAGGTTAACGTGCAGGTTCAGTCGGCAGTGAAGCAGGCAAATGCAATGTTAGCATTCATGTCGAGAGGGCTAGAATATAAGAGCTAGAATATACTCGAGAGGGCTAGAATATACTTCTGAGGCTATATAAGGATCTGGTCCAACCCCATTTGTAGTATTGTGAGCAGCTTTGGTCCCGTATCTAAGGAAGGATGTGCTGGCCTTGGAAAGGGTCCGGAGGAGGTTCACAAGAAGGATTCCTGGAATGAAGAACTTGGCGTATGAGGACTCTGGATCTGTACCCATTGGAGTTTAGGAAGATGAGGGGGGATCTTTTATGAAACTTACAGGGTACTGCGAGGCCTGGATAGAGTGGACGTGGAGAAGATGTTTCCACTCGTAGGAAAAACTAGAACCAGAGGACACAATCTCAGACTAAAGGGATGAGGAGGAGTTTCTTCAGCCAGAGGGTGGTGAATCTGTGGAACTCTTTGCCGCAGAAGGCTGTGGAGGCCAAATCACTGAGTGTCTTTAAGACAGAGATAGATAGGATCTTGATTAATAAGGGGATCAGGGGTTATGGGGAGAAGGCAGGAGAATGGGGATGAGAATAATATCAGACATGATTGAATGGCGGAGCTGACTCAATGGGCCAAGTGGCCTAATTCTGCTCCTATGTCTTATGTTGACTTGGGAGGGGACAGACACAGTGTTGGACCCTCTTTCTTGCCACTAGATTTAGTGGATCTGACGAAGGCACCACTGGTGGTATTTCTCCAGTGCTTTGAGGTGCCTGCTGTAGGATGTCCAAGTCTCCAAAGCTCTAGGAGCACAGGGATCACTGCTGTCCAATAAACCATGGCTTTAATCTTGTTTATGAGATCCTGGGCTTCAACCACACTTTCTCAATTGGTCGAAGGCTAAGTTGGCACACTAGAGGCGATGATGAATCTTGTTATCCATGTGTCTGCCTCTGTCGAAAGGAGGCTCCCAAGATTTGGAAAATGGTACATTTTTTCCAGTTTTTCCTCATTGGTCTCAATTGATGGAGGGAGATGTTGTGCTTTATGAACAGATTGGCAGATGACCATAGCTTTTGAGGGGTTCAGTGAAAGGCCTATTTTCCCGTATACTTCAGAGGAGTGGACAATGACCTAGAGCTCAGTTTCTGAGGGAGTACACACACATTGGAGCTCGAAAGCTGAAGGTGGAGAGATTTGGGGTTTGGACTGAAGGGTGTAGGTTGAGCCGTTTCCTATCTGTTCTGTAAATGATCTCCATGCCTGACGGCAGTTTACTGGAGGTGAGAAGCAGTATTGCATCGAGAAAAAGAGGGTTGTTGTGATGACACAGGCTTGTTAGACCCTAAACTTCAATGTAACAGGGCCTGGTGAGGATCATGGTTTGCATACCACCATGGACTAGGCAGAGGATGGTGACAAACTTTGGAGGGCGGACAGATTTGAGGAGCAAGTGCCTGTTTGCCTGATTATGGAATGGTCATTAATTATGGGATGGTTGCCTGGCCATGAGTTGGTTGCCTAATATTGGGATTGTCCCTGGGTACGGGATGGTGGCCTGGTTATGGTTTGAGTGCATAGCACCAGGAACCTGGGATAAATTCCCGGCTTGAGTCACTGTCTGTGCGGAGTCTGCACGTTCTCCCTGTGTCTGTGTGGGTTTCCTCTGGGTGCTCCGGTTTTCTCCCACAAGTCCCGAAAGACGTGCTTGTTAGGTGAATTGGACATTCTGAATTCTCCCTCAGTGTACCTGAACAGGAGCCGAAATGTGGCGACTAGGGGCTTTTCACAGTAACTTCACTGCAATGTTAATGTAAGCCTACTTGTGACAATAATAAATATTATTATGATTATATGATGGTACAGTACCTGGTTAGGGTTTGGCTGCCTAGTTATGGGTTGGTTGGCAGGTTATTGGATGGTTGCCCGGTGATGGGATGGTTGCCTGGTGATGGGAAACGTTGCCTGGCAATAGGATGTTTGCCTGTCTATGAGATGATTGTCTGGCGATGGGATGGTTACCTAGTGATGGGATGGTTGCCTGGGGCTTGTTAGCACTGGGCTAAATCGCTGGCTTTTAAAGCAGACCAAGGCAGGCCCGCAGCACAGTTCAATTCCCGTACCAGCCTCCCCGAACAGGTGCCGGAATGTGGTGACTAGGGGCTTTTCACGGTAACTTCATTTGAAGCCTACTTGTGACAATAGCGATTTTCATTTAATTTCATTTTCTGTAGGATGGTTACCTGGTGATGGGATGGTTGCCTGGCTATGGAATGGTTGCTTGGTGATGGGATGGTTGCCTGGCTATGGGATGGTTGCTTGGTGATGGGATGGTTGCCTGGTGGGGTACATATGAACATACATAACTGGAACAGAAGTAGACCATTTGGCCCCTCAAGCCTGCTCTATCTTTCAATAAATCACGGTTGATCTGTTTGGGTTGAGTTCCACATTCCCCATCTACACTCGATAATCTTTGATTCCCTTGCTCAACACGAATCTATCAATCTCTGCTTGAAAAATACGCGGGCACGATGGTGAGCTTTACTGCCTCATGGCACTGAGGACCCGGCCTGGGTCAATGCCCGCATGGAGTTTGCACATTCTTCCCGTGTCTGCGTGGGTTTCACCCCCACAACCCAAAGATGTGAAGGGTAGGTGGATTGGCCACGCTAAATTGCCCCTTAATTGGGAAAAATAGAATTGAGTACTTCAATCAAATCAACTCTCACTCTTCTAAACTCCAGTGGAAACAAGCCCAGTTTACCCAAACTTTCCTCATGAGCCAACCTGCTCATCATCATCATGGAATCTCTAGAGTGCAAACGGAGGCTATTCAGCCCATTAGGTGTGCACCAGCCCTCTGAAAAGAGCATTCTACCAAGCCCCATGCCTCTCCCCATCCCCACAACCCCTAATCTGCACATCTTTGGACACCAAGGGGCAATTTTTACAGGGCCAATCCATCTAAACTGCACTCCATTCGACTGTGGGAGGAAACCGGAGCACCCAAACGAAACCCACACAGTCAGGACGTGCAAACTCCACACAGTCAGCCAAGGTAGGAACCTGGGTCTCTGGCGCTGTGAGGCAGCAGTGCTAACTACTGTGCCGCTTTTATTCCAGGTATCAATCTTGTAAACCTCCTCTGAACCGCCTGCAACGCATTTACATCCTTCCTTAAATAAGGAGACCCAAAGTGCACAGTTTAGCTGTGATTCAGCAGCCAGGCTAGCCACGGACGCAAATCCCTCAATGGCTGCTAAATCTCGGAAGAGGCCAAAAACGGGATTTGTGCCGGCATGAATTCAGTTTGGGATCTCCCCCAAGGAAAGGTGTGAGCCTGATTTTCACGCACTACAATCTCATTGGAGGGCTTGATGCCGCTACTTTCGCCCTCAACATATCTTCCTACCCAGCCAGCGTGACGTCACGCCGGCGAAAATCACCATTGGCTTTCAAAAACGGAATCTCGTCGTGGGTGCACAGGTTAAGTAGAACTCCCGGATGGCGAAGGACGTGCCACCTGGAAGTGCCAACCTGGTATTGCCAGGGTGGGAGAATTGCCAGGGTGGCAGAACCATGGTGACAGTGCTAGGGTGGCAGTGCCAAAGTGGACTCTCTGGGAATGTGGGGGTCCCCCTTAGGTATGGGGTTGTGCTGATGCTTGTGGGGTGGGGGGGGTGATTCCCTGATGCCTGGGTGGTGGGTGGGGCGCCCTGACACTTGTGGGGGGGGGGGGGGGGTGCGCCACGTCCACGGGGGGGGGGGGGGGGGGGGGGGGGCGGGGGGGTTCTTTTACGCAGATAATGGCGCCATTTAAAGATTGTACCCCGATCACTGTGGAACCGTCCTTGCCAGCTCTATGAGGCCCTGCCTCGCCACGCCATTGCCTCAGATTCTCTGTGCACGCAGTGCCAGAGAATCCAGAGAGAAAACCCGGCTGTGCAGATGCAGAGACTCACCCCCCCCGTTTGCTGTCTGAAACTGACACTCTGACACATTTTGGGACCGTTCCATCCAGTATTTGAGTTGCAGTCTCACCAATGCGCTGTCTGTGTGACTGAAGCACAACATCCTTAGTTTTACTTTCAATTTCTCTCGTAATAATGGACAGCATTCCATTAGCCATCTTGATTATATGCTGTACCTACGTCCTAACATTTTGTGATTCATGCACGCAGATCCCTCTGCACCTCAGACTTCTGCAGTCATTCTCCATTTCGGTAATACCTTGCTTTTTAAAAAATATCTTTTTATTGGCATTTCTCATATTTATAAACAGTTGTATATGTACATCACATTCTTCTTGCCAGCGCTAATTTCCTTTATTATACAGAGAGGTTTATTTTGTCCGTCGTTTAACTGACCCTATGTACATTTCGCTGCCCACTGAATCGGTCTATAGTCCCCCCCCCCCCCCCCCGATTTCGGCTGTGTTTTTCTTTTATTTTCCGGAAAGAATGAAAACAAAAAGGGGGGTAGCCCCCCTCCCCCGTGGTTTCCCCACCTTCCTTCCGTCTCCCCCCCCCCCCCCCCCCCCCCCCCGGGTTGCACAGCCTTTTGGTTCCTCATCTATCTTCGTGTTTTAAAAAAATATTCTTATTAGCTTACTCCTCGAACAGGTTTTGGAACAGGCCGACATACTGCCCCCACGTATCCAGGAAGCCTTCCTCCGACCCTCGGATGGCGGACTTAATCTTCTCCAGGTGGAGAGATTCCGACAGGTCTGCCAGTCAGTCTGCAGCTTTGGGTGGTGCTGCCAATCGCCAGCCAAGCAGGATTCTCCGGCGTGCGATTAGGGAAGCGAAAGCTAGGGCGTTGGCCCCCTTCCCCATGTGTAGCTCTGGCTGCTCCGATACCCCGAAGATTGCCACTATCGGGCATGGCTTCACCCTCACCCCCACAACCCTGGATATTGCCTTGGAGAAGGCTGCCCAGAATCCAGCCAGCTTGGGGCAAGCCCAAAGCATGTGGGTGTGGTTGGCCGGGCCCCTCTGGCACCGCTCACATTTGTCCCCCACCTCCGAGAAGAAGCTGCTCATTCGGGTTCTGGTCAGGTGCGCTCTGTGCACCACTTTGAGCTGCATGAGGCTGAGCCTTGCGCAGGAGGAGGTGGAGTTCACCCTGCTCAGTGCTTCGCTCCAGATTCCCCACCCTACCTCTGTCCCCAGTTCGTCTTCCCATTTTTTGTCTGGTCCCGTCCAGTGGTGTTCGGGCTCTGTCCAGTAGCTGTCCATATATTTTCCCACGTAGCCCCCCCCCCCCCCCTTCTCGTTGCTTGTGCCTATCAGGTCCTCTAGTAGTGTGCTTTCTGGGGCCCTGGGGTACCTTACTGTCTCTTTGCGTAGGAAGTGTTTTATTTGAAGGTGCCTCATTTCCTGTCCTTTCGCTAGTCTCCACTACTTCGTCAGTTCATCCAGAGTCGCCAGTCTACGCCCGATGTAGAAGTCCCCGACCATCAGTGTGCCCCGTTCCGCCTCCATCTTTTGAAGGAGGTATCCAGCATGGCTGGAGGGGAATCTGTGATTACCGCATCTGAAGGCCAAGTGGGACATTTTGGTTATCCCGAAGTGTTGTCTCAGCTGGGTCCACGTCCTCAGCGTGGCCGCTACCACTGGGCTCGTTGCGTGTCTTGTTGAGGAGGATGGGAGTGCTGCTGTGGCCAGGGTCCATAGGGTCGTTCCTTTACAGTATGCCTCCTCCATTTGTACCCAATCTGTGTCGGGTGCTTGTACCCACCCCCTCACTCTTTCTGCCGTTGCTGCCCAGTGGTAGTATTGTAGGTTTGGTAAGGCTAAGCCCCCTTTGATTTCCCTTCTTTGCAGTGTCTGTTTGGGAATTATACCTTGCTTTTTAATCTACCTGCCAAAATGAACTTCAAACTTTCCCACATTATACTCCACCTGGCAGAGTTTGGTCCACTCACTCAATCCGCCTGTATCCATTTGTAAACTCCATGGGCGGCTTTCTCCTTCCCGCCGATCCAGATTCTGGCACGCCGTTGGGATTCTCGATTCTCTGGTTGGTGAATGGGGTTTCCCATTGTTGTGTTGTGCAGCTCCACACCGGGAAATCACCGGGCTGCCGGCAAAACGGAGAATCCTGACAGTGGAGAACTCGGCCCCATATGTCTTCTTCACGACATACTTTCCTACCTATCTTTGTGTAATCTACAAATCTAGCCCCCAATGCCTTCACTCCCCTCATCGAAGTCATTGATGTCAATTGTAAAAAGCCGAGGCCCCAGTACAGACCCCTGTGGGACTCCACTCGTCACACCCTGCCAATCAGAAAAATACCCGTTTATGCATACTCTCTGTTTTCTGCCAGCCAATCTTCAATCCAGGCTAATATGTTAACTACCCCTCCACATCCTGATTTATAACTATTACTGGAATGTTTCTTATATCCTCTATAGCGGTGTTTTTATAACTGCGGATCGTGACCCGCATTCCTGATCGCGGGAGCAGCGCCCACGACCAGCTGTTGAGAATGCCAGTCGCAACCGGGTTTTAAATGCGAACAATGCAGTCTTCCCGCCAGAAGCGGCGGCAGAGAGCAGGTCACGTTTCTTATTGAAACTTACAAGATACTGCGGGGCCTGGATAGAGTGGACGTGGAGAGGATGTTTCCACTTGTCGGAAAAACTAGAAGCAGAGGACATTATCTCAGACTAAAGGGACGATCCTTTAAAACCGAGATGAGGAGGAATTTCTTCAGCCAGAGGGTGGTGAATCTGTGGAACTCTTTGCCGCAGAAGGCTGTGGAGGCCAAATCACTGAGTGTCATTAAGACAGATAGTTTCTTGATTAATAAGGGGATCAGGAAGTTATGGGGAGAAGGCAGGAAAATGGGGATGAGAAAATATCAGCCATGATTGAATGGCGGAGCAGACACGATGGGCCGAGTGGCCTAATTCTGCTCCTATGTCTTATGCAGAGGACCAACACTCACTTTTCTTTTCTTGTTTAAATACCTGTAGAAAACTTTGCTATCTGCTTTTATATTCCTAGCTGCCTTCCTCTCATATTCTAACTTCTTTCTCTTTATTAACCGTTTAGTCATTCTCTGCGGTTCTTTATATTCTGATCAATCATTTAAAAAAAAATAAGTTTAGAGTACCCAATTATTTTTTCCAATTAAGGGGCAATTTAACGCGGCCAATCCACCTACGCTGCACATCTTTGGGTTGTGGGGGCGAAACCCACGCAGACACGGGGAGAATGTGCAAACTCCTCACGGACAGTGACCCAGGGCCGAGATTCGAACGCGGGTCCTCAGCGCATAGGCAGCAATGCTAACCACTGTGCCACCGTGCTGCCCTTCTGATCAATCATTTGACCTGCCTGTTACAACCCCCATGGAGGTCATGGGGTGTGGGCCATCCAGCTCCCCGTGACATTCACCGTGAAGTTCCCCAGTTACAGGGCGGGGGTTCCCCTTTCACGAGGCGACCACTCACAGGATAAAAACGCTGACCTGTGTGCAGGTCGGGGCGGGAGACTCTTCGGGGAATGGAGAGTATTTGTGTACTGAGAATAAACCAATACCTGTTGCATCTTACCTACCGTTCAATCTGTGTTCATGCTAGGTGGATTCTACACTGCCACTCAGCTTTGCGCTGTTATGTTTTTTCCGCTGCTACTGAGGGGGTCCTTTCCTCCTGGGTCATTGGTTAATCCTGTCACACTACATAATGCCAAGTCACCACCTTCTCTCTGCTTGGTTCCAGAATGTGCTGCTCTAAGAAACTATCTCTTCGATCCCGGCTCTGGGTCACTGTCCGTGTGGAGTTTGAACATTCTCCCCGTGTCTGCGTGGGTTTCGCCCCCACAACCCAAAGATGTGCAGGCTAGGTAGATTGGCCACGCTAAATTGCCCCTTAATTGGGTACTCTAAATTTATTTTTAAAAAAGAAACAATCTCAAAAGAATTCAATGAACTCCTCATCCAGGCTACTACTGCCAATCTGATTTTTCCAATTTATATGTAGATTAAAGTCACCCATGATTATTTTTTAAAAAAAATAACTTTTATTCAAATTTTCACAAAAAGGAAAACAATAACAGAAAATTCTAAGAACAAAAAAAAAGCTGTCCCACCTCTTAAACTCCTCCTCCATTTGCTCCATCTGCCTTGTGAGGTTTAGCTTATGCAAGGCCCCCCAGCTCCTGGCCACCTGAACCCCCAAGTACCTGAAGCTCCTCTCCGCCCTTTTCAGTGGGAGCCTCCCAATCCCCCCCTCCTGGTCCCCCGGGTGTACCACAAACAGCTCGCTTTTCCCAAAGTTAAGCTTATACCGAGAAATCCCCAAATTCCCGGAGAATCCCCATCAGCTCCGGCATTCCCCCCACCGGGTCCGCCACATACAACAATAGGTCATCCACATAGAGCGACACTCGGTGCTCCTCCCCATCCCGGACCAGCCCCCTCCAATCCCCCGACTCCCTCAGCGCCATAGCCAGGGGTTCAATTGCCAGCGCAAAAAGTAGGGGGGACAGGGGACACCCCTGCCTCGTCCCTCGGTATAGTCGAAAATACTCCGACCTCCTCTTATTCGTGGCCACACTCACCATCGGGGCCTCAGACAACAGCCTCACCCAACTGACAAACCCCTCCCCAAGCCCGAACCTTTCCAGCACCTCCCACAAGTACTCCCACTCGACCCTATCAAAGGCCTTCTCCGCATCTAGTGCCACCATTATCTCCGCCTCCCCTTCCACCGCCGGCATCATAATAGCGTTTAGCAGCCTCCGTACATTAGTGTTCAGCTGCCTCCCCTTCACAAACCCCGTTTGATCCTCGTGGATAACCTGCGGCACACAATCTTCTATCCTCGTGGCTAAGATCTTTGTCAACAACTTGGCGTCCACATTCAGGAGTGAGATCGGCCTGTATGACCCACACTGCAGGGGATCCTTGTCTCGCTTAAGGATCAAGGAGATCAGCGCCCGAGACATCGTCAGGGGCAAAGCACCCCCCTCCCTCGCCTCGTTGAAGGTCCTAACCAACAGGGGGCCCAGCAGGTCTGCATACGCCTTGTAAAATTCAACCGGGAACCCATCCGGCCCCGGCGCCTTCCCCGACTGCATGTTCCCTATCCCTTTAACCAGCTCCTCAAGCTCAACTGGTGCCCCCAGACCCTCCACCCATTTCTCCTACACCCGCGGGAATCTCAGCCGGTCCAAAAAGCGCCCCATCCCCCCCCCTTCTTCGCGAGAGGTTCGGACCGATATAGTCTCTCATAAAAGTCCCTGAAGACTCCATTAATGTCTACCCCCCTCCGCACCACATTTCCTCCCCGGTCCTTAACTCCACCAATCTCCCTAGCCGCATCCCGCTTACGGAGCTGGTGTGCCAGCATCCTACTCGCCTTATCCCCATACACCGAACCCTGAGCCTTTCTCCATTGAGCCTCCGCCTTTCTGGTGGTCAACAAGTTGAACTCAGCACGAAGGCTGCACCGCTCCCTCAGCAATCCCTCCTCCGGGGCCTCCGCGTACCTCTTGTCCACCCTCACCATCTCCCCCACCAATCTCTCCCTTTCTCTCTGCTCCCCTCTCTCCCTGTGGGCCCGAATGGAGATCAACTCCCCCCGAACCACCGCCTTCAGCGCCTCCCAGACTGTCCCCACTCGGACCTCCCCGTTATCGTTGACCTCCAGGTACCTCTCGATGCATCCTCGAACCCGCCCCCTCACATCCTCGTCCGCCAGCAGCCCCACCTCCAAGCGCCACAACGGGCGCTGGTCCCTCTCCTCCTCCAGCTCGAGGTCCACCCAGTGCGGGGCATGGTCCGAAATGGCTATCCCGAGTACTCAGCGTCTACTACCCTCGCAATCAGCGCCCTACTCAAAACAAAGAAGTCGATCCGGGAGTAGGCCTTATGCACATGGGAGAACTTGGAGAAGTATGAAAATTCCCTGGCCCTCGGCCTCGCGAACCTCCAAGAATCCACCCCTCCCATCTGGTCCATAAACCCCCTCAGCACCTTAGCCGCCGCAGGCCTCCTACCCGTCCTGGAACTGGATCGATCCAGTGGTGGATCCAGCACCGTGTTGAAATCTCCCCCCATTATCAGGCCCCCCACCTCCAAATCTGGAATCCGGCCCAACATGCGCCGCATGAAACCCGCATCATCCCAATTCGGGGCGTATACATTGACCAGCACCCCCCGCTCCCCCTGCAGCTTGTCGCTCACCATCACATACCTCCCGCCGCTGTCTGCCACCACACTCGACGCCTCAAACGACACCCTCTTCCCCACCAGGATCGCCACCCCACGGTTTTTTGCATCCAGCCCTGAATGAAACACTTGGCCCACCCACCCCTTCCTCAACCTGACCTGATCCGCCACCTTCAGGTGCGTCTCCTGAAGCATGGCCACGTCCGCCTTCAGCCCCCTCAGGTGCGCGAACACGCGGGACCGTTTGACCAGCCCATTCAGTCCCCTCACATTCCAGGTTATCAGCTGGATCAGGGGGCTACCTGCCCCCCGCCCCCATCGACTAGCCATCACCCTTCCGTAGTCTGCCATGTGCCCGCGCCCCCCCGCTCAGCCCGTTCCCCACAGCGACGGACCGCCATCCTGACCCCCTCTGCCAGCTCCAGCTCCTTCTTGGCCATTCCAGCAGCAACCCGGTATCCCCCCCTCTTCCCCGCCCCCCCCAACCCTCCCCATCCCCCCCCCCCCCCAAGCTAGGGCCCCCCCTAGCCGCGTAACTCCAGTCATTGTACCTCTGTAAGTCAGCCGACTCCTGCTGACCCCGGCTGCTTCCGCCACCCCAATTACCCTCCCCAGTGGTCACCCATGATTATTGACGTTCCTTTAATACAAGTGCCCAACATTTCTTCTTGTATACTTTGTATAATGTAGCCACTGTGAGGGGCCTGGAGACCACTCCCACTAGTGACTTCTTTCCCCAACTATTCCACATCTCCATCCAAACCTATTCCACATACTGATCTCTTGAATCAAGGTGATCTCTAACTATTGTATCAATACCATCCTTGATCAACAGTGCTATCCCTCCACCTTTACCTAACTTCGTATTCTTCTTGAATGTCTTATAACCCACAATATTCAGGACTCAATCCTTGTCCTCCTCCAGCCAGGTCTCCAAAATGGCTCTGACTGCGTATTTACTGACTTCAATATGCACTTGCAATTAATTAGTTTACTTTGTTATGAATGCTGCACACATTTAGGTACAGAGGCTATAGGTTAGTATTTTTTCTATCATTCTAATATCTAATCTTGATGGGATGGTTACCCGGTGGTTGATGGGTTACCTGGCTGTCATGACCCCCACGGGGACCACAGGGAAACCATTGTCAAACTCCCCGTGATAGGGGTCGGAGTTAAAAATTACACATAAAAACCGGCCGCAACAGGGCCAACAGTTGTTGGTTATCCCAACAAGGACTGGATTGGGAGAAAATTACTGCCGTGGGCAAAGTATTGTACATAGTTCAATAAATCATTGTTCCACTACCATTGGCTTCCTTAAGTTACTGAACTGGATATGGGATGGTTACCTGGCTATAGGATGGTTACCTGGCTATTAGATCATTACCTGGTTATGGGATGATTACCTGGCTATGGGTTGCTTACCTGGTGATGGGATGCTGATTATGGGATGTTACATGCTGATGGCATGCTGGTTATGTAATGGTTCCCTGGTTATGGGATGGTTACTTGGTGGTAGGATGGTTATCTGGTGATGGGATGGTTACCTGCTGATAGGATATTGGTTATGGCATGGTTACCTGGTTATGGGATGTTTGTGGTGATGGGGTGCTGGTTAAGGGATGGTTACCTGGTGATGGGATTCTGGTTATGGGGTGGTTACCAGGTGATGGGATGGTTACCTGTGATGGGATGCTGGATATGGGATGGTTATCTGGTTATGGGACGGTTACCTGGTGATGGTTTGCTGGTTATGGGATGGTGACTTGGTGATGGTTACCTGGTGTGGTGATGGGATGGTTACCTGGTGATGGGACAGTTACTAGGTGATGCAAGGGTTACCTAATGATGGTTACCTAGTTAGGGGATGCTGGTGATGGATGGTTACCAGGTGATGGGATGGTTACTTAGTGATGGTTAACTGGTGAGGGGATGCTGGTTATGGGATGGTTACCTGGTGAGGGGATGCTGATTATGGGATAGTTACCTGGTGAGAGGATGCTAGTTATGGGATAAATACCTGGTGAGGGGGTGCTGGTTATGTTATGGTTACCTGGTGATGGTTACCTGGAGGGGATGCTGGTTATGGGATGGTTACCTGGTGAAGGAATGCTGGTCATGGGATGATTACCTGGTGAGGGGATGCTGGCTAAGGGATGGTTACCTGGTTGGGGTATCCTGGTTATGGGATGGTTACCTGGTGAGGTGGTGCTGGTTATGGGATGGTTACCTGGTGAGGGGGTGCTGGTTATGGGATGGTTACCTGGTGAGGGGATACTGGTTTTGGGATGGTTACCTGGTGCGGGGATGCTGGTTACGGGTTGGTTACCTGGTGAGGGGATGATGGTTATGGGATAGCTACCTGGTGAGGGTATGCTGGTTATGGGTTGTTTACCAGGTGAGGGGTTGCTGGTTGTGGGTTAGTTACCTGGTGAGGGGATGGTTACCTGGTGAAGGGGTGCTGGTTATGGGTTGGTTACCTGGTATGGTTACCTGGCGAGGGGATGCTGGTTATGGGATAGTTACCTGGTGAGGGGATGCTGGTTATGGGATGGTTACCTGGTGAGGGGATGCTGGTTATGGTTTGGTTACCTAGTGAGGGGGTGCTGATTATGGGATGGTTACCTGGTGAGGGGTGCTGGTTATGGCATGGTTATCTGGTGCAGGTTACCTGCAGGGGATGCTGGTTATGGGTTGGTTACCTGGTGAGGAGTAGCAGGTTTTGGGATGGTTACCTGGTGAGGGGATGCTTTTTATTGGTTGGTAACCTGGTGAGAGGGTGCTGGTTATGGAATGGTTACCTGGTGAGGGGATGTTGTTAATGGATGGTTACTTGGTGAGGAGGTGTTGGTTGTGAGTTGATTACCTGGTAAGGAGGTGCTGGTTTTGGGATGGTTACCTGCTGAGGGGATACTGGTTATGGGTTGGTTACCTGGTGAGGGGATGCTGGTTATGGGTTGGTTACCTGGTGAGCCAATGCTGGTTATGGGATAAATACCTGGCGAGAGGTGCTGGTT
The DNA here is from genome assembly GCF_902713615.1 of Scyliorhinus canicula. Taxonomy (NCBI): domain Eukaryota; kingdom Metazoa; phylum Chordata; class Chondrichthyes; order Carcharhiniformes; family Scyliorhinidae; genus Scyliorhinus; species Scyliorhinus canicula. The sequence continues at coordinate 12,133,159 of NC_052172.1, forward strand.
ATGGCATGGTTGCCTGGTGATGGTTACCTGGAGGAGTAGCAGGTTTTGGGATGGTTACCTGGTGAAGGGATGCTGGTTATGGGTTGGTAACCTGGTGAGGGGTTGCTGGTTATGGGATGGTTACCTGGTGAGGGTGCTGGTTATGGGTAGGTTCACTGTGAGGGGATGTTGGTTAATGGATGGATACCTGGTGAGGAGGTGTTGGTAGTGAGTTGATTACCTGGTGAGGGGTTGCTGGTTATGGGATGATTACCTGGTGAGGGGGGTGCTGGTTATGGGATGGTTACCTGGTATGGGGTTGCTGGTTATGGGATGGTTACCTGGTGAGGGGCTGCTGGTTATGGGATGGTTACCTGGTGAGGGGGTGCTGGTTATGGGATGGTTACCTGGTGATTGACGGGTTTTCTGGTACATCACCAAGTCCCGACCTCACTTCACCCTGCCCCTGATTGGCTCGGGTGTGCTGCTCGACGATTGGCTGCCGCCCGCTCCCCGCAGCATCGCGGGCGCTGATTGGTCGGGGGGCGGGGCGTGGGGCCACTCCCGGCCTGCAGCGCGGCGTCACGGTCACTTCCGGCTGCCTGGCCAGTCATGTCCGGGAGCCGGGCCTTCCCGCGGAGAGAGGCGGCGAGCGGAGCCTGAGAGACCGAGGGAGAGAGAGAGGCCCGACCCGGGGCAGTCCAGCACGGCCCAGCCAGACCGGCCCGCCTGCCCAGCAGGAGGTCCCGCGCCAACCACCCAGCCCGACACTAACACAGGTACCCGGGGGAGGCCGGCAACCCGGGGGAGGGGGCTGGGCCCGAGGGGCGAAATTGGAGGGATCGGGGTCAGGGAGGGGGATCTGCCCCCCCCCCTCCTTTTTAGGTGAGGGGGGATCTGGACCCCTTTTTAGGTGAAGGGGGGAAATCTGCTTTCCCATTTTTAGGTGAGGGGGGAGAATCTGCTTCCCCATTTTTAGGTGAGGGGGGAATCTGCCCCCCCCCTTTTTAGGTGAGGGGGGAATCTGCCCCCCCCCCCTTTTTAGGTGAGGGGGGAATCTGCCCCCCCCCCTTTTTAGGTGAGGGGGGAATCTGCCCCCCCCCCTTTTTAGGTGAGGGGGGAATCTGCCCCCCCTTTTTAGGTGAGGGGGGAATCTGCCCCCCCTTTTTAGGTGAGGGGGGAATCGCTCCCCCTTATAGATGAGGGGGGAATCTGCCCCCTCCCCTTTTTAGGTGAGGGGGAAATCTGCCCCACCCCCTTTTTAGGTGAGGGGGAAATCTGCCCCACCCCCTTTTTAGGTGAGGGGGAAATCTGCCCCACCCCCTTTTTAGGTGAGGGGGGAATCTGCCCCACCCCCTTTTTAGGTGAGGGGGGAATCTGCCCCACCCCCTTTTTAGGTGAGGGGGGAATCTGCTTCCCCACCCTTTAGCTGAGGCAGTGGGCATCAGCCCCAGTCCCCTTTTTTAGCCTGAGGTGTAGAGGAACTCTGCCCCCTCCCTTCCTGCTTTTAATTCTGGGTGAGGGGTGGTTTTCCCTGTCCCCATTACAGTTGGGGGTTATCTACATTGGGCCTCCTTCCAAGTGCTGGGAGGGTCTGGCCCCCATTCTTTTTAGCTCCATGGAGGCCAGTGCATTTTTCCCCACTTTGGTTCACGGTTGGTGGGTGGGAGGGTGATAATCTGCTTGTGCCAAGTGGTCAATTTTATTGGCCAATTCCACTTTCCAATAATGTCTGCGTCGGAATAAGATCCTCCTCACCCCATCTACAGGACTGCCGTACTGCCTGGGCACAATGGGGCTGGGGTACGGCACACAGCTGAGTAGCCACTGACCAAGTTCAGCTGCAAAGGGGAGTGGATGAACTGTAGATCTGGAAGATCTCATGAATCCACTGAGGACACTAGTAAGTTCTCTTCACGGGGAGGATTTCAATTCACAAATTTTATTCCAAAAGAGTGGGTGGTGATTTGTCTTTGACTGGCAGCTTGTAATGAGATGACTACCTGCATATGCTGATTATTGAGTTAAGACCGGCCATTAATCCAGTGTGTGACATGAATAGGCTTCAAAATACGGTCAGTGTCCTGATTTCAATGGGTGGCCATCGAAACAGAAATCTGGGGTTTGTGGTGCTGGTGTGCTTTGGGAGACCTCCGATGATGCTCTCAGGTCTGCTGAAGATATGGATTATTTCTACCACTGCTGTAGTTTGAAGTGTTGGCTTCAGAAGCGATAGATGCCATTGGTGTTAAAACGTCACTTGTACTACGATGCGACTGATGTGCAAGTGTCAGAATGTACAGCAGCTCTCTCTGCTTTGCAAAAGAGATTGCAAATAATTCCTGTTTGCAGAGGTGCTGTTGGTCCTCAATTGGAGAGTTGGCTGGTGCTAAACCAAAGAAGGCAGGTCTGCTCTGTTGGGGGGGGGGGGGGGGGAACATCACTACACAGCCTCGAGGAGGAGTGAAAGATGGGCCAATAATGTCACTCATTTCCTCATTGGCTATGAGGGACCAGCTGACTTGAGCGTGGGCAGGATCTCGCAGAGGAGCCACTGCTTCTCCACCTTTCAGGCTGTGGAGCCCAGATGAAGGGCCAATATGGCTCCCTGGTGTAGGACAGCAACAATGTTCTGAATTGTAGAGGAGTTGAGGTTAATCAGGAATGGACAGGTGACGTTGTGCTTTTGGATCTTTAGAAACCCGAAGGGCAGCACGGTAGCATTGTGGATAGCACAATCGCTTCACAGCTCCAGGGTCCCAGGTTCGATTCCGGCTTGGGTCACTGTCTGTGCGGAGTCTGCACATCCTCCCCGTGTGTGCGTGGGTTTCCTCCGGGTGCTCCGGTTTCCTCCCACAGTCCAAAGATGTGCAGGTTAGGTGGATTGGCCATGATAAATTGCCCTTAGTGTTCAAAATTGCCCTTAGTGTTGGGTGGGGTTGCTGAGTTGTGGGAATGGGGTGGAGGTGTTGACCTTGGGTAGGGTGCTCTTTCCAAGAGCCAGTGCAGACTCGATGGGCCGAATGGCCTCCTTCTGCACTGTAAATTCTATGAAAATCTATGAAACAACTGAGGCAAAGCAAGAATTGGGAAGGTAAGGAGTTTGAAAGTTGTGAGAATGTGGGAAAGCTTGAGGTAGCATGGAAAGTGTGCTTGCATCCCAGGTTGAAAATGAGAATCTGCTTTGTTGACGCAGAATATGTTTCTTCAGGCAATGGGAAGTGGTGCTGATGTAAACCAAGTCCTTCTTTGTCTGTTGGTACAGGCGATCTGCTGTCCGTTTGCTGATGTATCTTGTTGGTTTACAGTTGACAAGATGTGAGAGTTTCTGAATTGGTGAGTGATTGGCTGATAGTGGGTGGAAGGAAGGGTTCAGTTCTGCACGAATGTTCTGGACTAATGATTGGGGGTAGATTAGAGAGCGATCTACTCCAATTCTTTACACCGTAGGAAGTGGAGATCATCTGCACTGACAAGTGGGCCGCTTGTATTCTTTCATGGGGTGTGGGCGTCGCTGGCTACGCCAGCATTTGCTGTCCATCCCTAACTGCCCTTGAATTGAGTTTCGAAAGGGCAGTTAAAAGTCAGCTACGTTGCTGTGGGTCTGGAGTCACATGTAGGCAGTCTCAGCATAAGGGGACAGGCCATTTAGGGCTGAGCTGGGGAGGAATTTCTTCACTCAGGGTGGTGAATGTATGGAATTTAGAATCATAGAATTTACAGTGCAGAAGGAGGCCATTTGGCCCATCGAGTCTGCACCGGCCCTTACAAAGAGCACCCTACTCAAGCCCACGTATCTACCCTATCGCCGTTACCCAGTAACCCCCACTTACACTTTTTGGACACTAAGGGCAATTTAGCATGGCCAATCCATCTAACTTGCACATCTTTGGACCGTGGGAGGAAACTGGAGCACCGGGAGGAAACCCACACAGACACGGGGAGAACGTGCAGACTCCACAGAGAGAGTGACCCATCGGGGAATCAAACCTGGGACCCTGGAGCTGTGAAGCAACTGTGCTAATCACTGTGCTGCCCTACCATTCTCCCCATGTCTGCGTGGGCTTCACCCCCATAACCCAAAGATGTACAGGTTAGATGGATTGGCCACACCAAATTGCCCCTAAAATTGGAAAAAAAATAATTGGGTACTCTAAATAAAATAAAAATGTTTGTATGTTTAAGAAGGTGTTTTAAAGGGCAGCACGGTGGCCTAGTGGTTAGCACAACCGCCTCACAGCGCTGAGGTCCCAGGTTCGATCCCGGCTCTGGGTCACTGTCTGTGTGGAGTTTGCACATTCTCCCCGTGTCTGCGTGGGTTTCACCCCCACAACCCAAAGATGTGCAGAGTAGGTGGATTGGCCACACTAAATTGCCCCTTAATTGGAAAAAATAATTGGGTAATCTAAATTTATAAAAAAAAAAAGAAGGTGTTTTAAGATCCCATGGTACTATGAGAACATAGAACACTACAGCGCAGTACGGGCCCTTCGGCCCTCGATGTTGCGCCGACCTGTGAAACCATCTGAAGCCTATCTGACCTACACTATTCCATTTTCATCCATATGTCTATCCAGTGACCACTTAAATGCCCTTAAAGTTGGCAAGTCTATATGGCGAGAAGGGCTAACCAACCCATCTCCTTCAACCCCGTCCATCAAAACATCATGTCTGGCCACTGCTCTCTGTGGGACTTTCCTATGTCTCTATCCAAGAGCCATGATGTGGAGATGCCGGCGTTGGACTGGGGTGAGCACAGTAAGAAGTCTTACAACACCAGGTTAAAGTCCAACAGGTTTGTTTCAAACACGAGCTTTCGGAGCACGGCTCCTTCTTCAGGTGAATGGAAAGGCCTTTCCATTCACCTGAAGAAGGAGCCGTGCTCCGAAAGCTCGTGTTTGAAACAAACCTGTTGGACTTTAACCTGGTGTTGTAAGACTTCTTACTCTATCCAAGAGGCCTGTGGAGCTCAATTATTGAGCATGTTCAAAACAGATCGGTTGATTTCTGGAGGCTAATGACATCAAGGGATATGTAGATAGCGTGGGGAAAATGGCATCTAGGTAGAGCAGGGAAAATGGCATCAAAGTAGGCGATCTTCCATGATCTAATTGAATGGCAGAGCAGGCTCGATGGGCTGAATGTGTTGCTCCTGTGTTCTCTTCCCCTTCATTGTCTGACCTCTTGCACCTCCCGCATCAGCTGCTCTGCACCCCACCTTGAGGGCCATTGCTGTGCTCGGGGCTGTTCAGTAGGTCAGCAGACGTGCGGGGGGGGGGGGGGGGGGGGGGGAAGGCCTTTGTTTCTATCAGCCTGGCTTTAATTCGAAGGAGCAGGAATGATCATTGAGAGGCTGGCTCTCGATTGTTTGTTAAAGGATACCGAGGAAAGGAGCTGCTTTGCATTTTTGATCGAGCTGGGTGTGAAGTTGGCACGCATCACAGTGCTTTGCATTTTGGCAAGTGCTGTGTGTGCATCTGGTGCTTAATAACCGTCCAAAGATTCCAAGTTTATGCATCGGGCCCCTATTTGGGAAAAAAAAATTCAAGACTGCCTTCTAACAATAATTCTAAATGTGACTAATTGTACTGGACAAGACCAAGTGAAAGCAGGGTTAGGAGGGCAGGGGAGTAATTGAACCAAAACCCTCCCATTGAATTCAGGTCCTGCACTTTTCCAATATCTATTTTTGTGTCTAAGTTATTGTGATAACTGTCTATGTAAACCTGTCACGTTGTAATTATGACATTGTACCAGTGGTGGCAGTGCCCTCTCTGAGGGGTGGGGGGGGCAGAGGAGGTGGAGGGTGTAAGGACAGTTTATGAAGCCACTTATCATTAATGATAATAATCTTTATTATTGTCACAAGTACGCTGACATTAACACTGCAATGAAGTTACTGTGATGTTGGGTGTAGAAATTTGTGATGGAGAAAGTCAGAAAATGCGTGTAGTTGGAAAATATTTAATCAGAGCACCAAGAGAAATAGGGCACTGTATGATGGGCAGTACATGCTAGCCCAGTCAGCGACACATGTACCTGCAAATAAAAAAATAAACAACTGTTTCTGGCCTCAAATCCGTACTTGCTGGTTAACTGCATCTGTCCAGTAATGATTTTATGCTGTGTCCCCTGCTACAGACACAATGTTCGAGCTACTGACTCCACCCCTCTCCCTGGAAATTGCCTGAGGCTGAGACAAACTCTTTACACCACATCCGTAACCCCAGGATGAGCCTCCAGCCATTTAACTGCACCATTGCTAAGACCGCCTATTTCTGCTTCCATAACGCCTTCCAACTCTACCTCCCCTGCCTCAGCTCACCTGCTGAAACCCTTACCTGTGCTTCTGTTACCTCTGGAGTGCCAGGGCACACCTGGCTGCCCCGTCATTCTACCTTTCAGGCGTTATCTGAAACCGCGTTGCCTGTGTCATATCTTGCGCCGAATCCCATTAACCCATCACCCCTGTGCTCGCTGACTTACATCAGTTCCTGGTTAAGCAGTGCCTTGAACTGTAAGTTCTCCACCTTGTTTTCAAATCCTTCAAGGTCTTGCTCCTCTCTGTAATTTGCTCCAGCCCCCACTACGGTTCCCCAATTCTAGTCTCTTGGAGCGCTGATTTTTGGGAGACTTTCACTCCCGAAGCTCTGAACTTGTTTATTTCCCTAAACCTCTCCATCTCTCTTTCACTCTTTGCTCCTTTAAGACACATCTGAAAAATCAACCTCTTTGGGTCATTGGCCCTAACACATCCTTATATGGCTTGCTGTCAGATATTGCAAAATGTTTAAGATGCTATATAAGTACCGGTTGGTAGCATTCACTGGAGTGACTCGCTGGTTAGAATTCTCATCTGTGAGTCAAGAGGCTGAGGTGTCAAGTCCAGGACTGGAGCAAATAATCCAGACTTGGGGGGGGGGGGGAGTGTTGGAGGACGGTTGCTCCGGCAAAGTGTGCGTACTTTGGCAGAAACACGATTCCTTTTTGCTTCATTCTACGGATGGGGTGATTATCAAAAGGTGCGTCCCACGATCTGAAGTGGAGCCCTGAGATCTCCTGGTATTCGACTGACACCAGAAATAGCGTAACAGTCACTCCTCCAATAGCTGTGTTTACGGGATCCTACTGTGCACTTAATGACTGCCTCTGTCACCTACATACCTGGATTGTGCTTCATTACCTGTACGTTATTTGCTATGTTTCCCAGAGACAATGAGCTGGAGAGACACAAGGCTTTAAATTCTTTTTTTTTTAAAATATAAAGTACCCAATTCTTTTTCCAATTAAGGGGCAATTTAGTGTGGCCAATCCACCTGCCCTCCACATCTTTTTGGGTTGTGGGGGTGAAACCCATGCAGACACGGGGAGAGTGTGCAAACTCCACCTGGGCAGTGACCCGGGATCGGGATTCGAACCCGGGTCCTCAGTGTCGTGGGGCAGCAGTGCTAACCACAGCGCCGCCGTGCCGCCCGAGGCTTTACGTTCTTGCTGCGCGTCGAGCCATTCTCCTCACTGATCTCAGGGTTGCGTCACGGTTAATTTCACTGCTGTCACTTGGATTTCAGTTGAAGGTGATTACAGTAAGTGGTGGGCGGACAGGTGTGAACCTTTCGTATAATGCGCCCTTGAACTGTGAAAATAAACGCTCCCAATAGTTTAATTATACATCAGGCTCATCCAACGCAGTGTTGGGGAGAACATCTGGAGATCTCGAAGGTGAGGGGTAAAGGCTATCGCTGGTGAGATAGATTTGAGGAGCTATCTTGAGGGTATCAAGCAAGGAGTGTATTACTCAATATTATAAGTATGTACGATTTTCCTTGGTTCTAAGCTTTTAGCCGAAAAGGTACGTTTTAAGAAGTGCCTTAACATAAGAATGGCGGAGGTGGGTTCGTGTGATGGACTGGGCTGTGTTCACGACTCTGTAGTTTCTTACGATCTTGGGTCAAGCAGTTGTCATACCAGGCTGTGATGCAGTCAGATAGTATGATGTAAAAATTGGCAGGAGTCAATGTGAACATGCCGAATTTCCTTAGTTTCCTGAGCATGTTGTGCTTTCTTGGTAGTAGCTTTGATGTGGATGGACCAGAACAGTTTGGTGATGTGCACACTTCTGAATTTGAAGCTGTCAACCATCTCCATCTCGGCACCATTGATGCAGCCAGAGGTGTGTACAGGAGTTTGCTTCCTGAAGTCAATGACCAGCTCCTTAGTTTTGCGAACATTGAGGGAGAGATTGTTGTCAATTGCACCACGCCACTAGGTTCTCTGTCTCATCGTTGTTTGAGATCGGACTTGCTACGGCCCCCTGAGAACAGAAATCCCTCCTCATTTCCACCTTAAGATACCTTCCTTTTAAACTGTGCCCCTAGATTTCTCCCACGATGGTCTCAGCATCTACCTTGTCAGGCTCCCTCAGTTTGGAACATAGGAACAGAAGTAGGTCATTCAGCCTCTCGAGTCTGTCCTGCCCGCCATTCAATGAGATCATTGCTGATCTGTGGCCAACTCCATATACCTGCCTTTGGCCCACATTCCTTCATATCTTTGCCTCACAAAAATCTATTTATCTCCGATTTAAAATGAACAACTGTTCTTCGCTTCAGGGGGAGAGACGTCCAAACCTCTGTCACCCTTTGAGTGAAGAAGTTCTTCCTGACATCTCTTGAACGGTTTGGCCCTAACTTCTAGACCATTTCCTCCCCCGCCATCACCACTAATTTTAGAAACTCCAACCAGTGCAGATGCCCTGTCTTTCCCTGTTAATATCTTGAATTCTTCGATCAGCTCCCCACTTAACCTTCTGGATTCTATGTTGCAATAAGGTCACAATCCTCAAGAATTCCATGAGTATAGGCCCGACCTGAGCCATTCCTCATAAGGGATATGGTAGGGCATTGGTGAGGAGTACTGTGTGCAGTTTCTGTGTCCCTATCTGAGGAAGGATGTTCTTGCTATGGAGGGAGTGCAGCGAAGGTTTACCAGGCAGATTCCTGGGAGGGCGGGATTGTCATATGAGGGACGACTAAATTGGTTAGGATTATATTCATAGGAGTTTAGAAACCTGAGAGGGGATCTCGTGGAAACTGACTAAATTCTAACCGGATCAGTCGAGGTAGATTCATAAAGAATGTTCCCGATGGTGGGGAAGTCCAGGACCGGGGGGGGCGGGGGGGAAGAGAGGCAGGGGGGGGGGGGGGGGGGGGAATCCTTCGGCCCTCCAAGTCTGCGCCGAACACGTGTCCTACGTAGACCAAACGCCTGTACCCTTCTATTCCACATCTGTTCCAGACAAGTTTTAAAGGTCGCAAACTGATCTGCCTCAACCACCTCACTTGGCAGTGCATTCCAAGCCATCACCACCTTCTGTTAAACCCCCCCCTCCAACTTCTATCAGGTGGCCCTTCAGCCTCCGCCTTTCTTGGGAGAACAAACCAGTTTATTCAATCTTCTCATAACTAAAACCCTCCTTACCAGGCAACATCCTGGTAAACCTTTTCTGTTGTCTCTGCAAAGCGTCCTCCTTGTCCAATGTGACACCCAAGGTTGCAAACCTACTGGCTTAATCTCAGATAGTTACCAGGGAGATAGATGGAGTCAGTCGCTCGGGACTGAAAACAATGACGTAGTCTTCTCAATATTTAATGGGAGGAAATTTCTCTAACACTGGATGTGGGATAGGCAGACTGATAATGTGACCACGATGCGGGATTCAAGAGAGTGGTGGGGAGGGAGAGCTGGGTACCACCAGTGTACATGTGAAAACTAACAGTCAATTACCCCAGTTAAAGCCACGGCGCAGATTGGCAACTACGACTCTCATAGGTGGGGAAAAGCTTATTATAGAACAGTACAGCACAGAACAGGCCCTTCGGCCCTCGATGTTGTGCCGAGCAATGATCACCCTACTCAAACCCACGTATCCACCCTATACCCGTAACCCAACAACCCCCCCTTAACCTTACTTTTTAGGACACTACGGGCAATTTAGCATGGCCAATCCACCTAACCCGCACATCTTTGGACTGTGGGAGGAAACCGGAGCACCCGGAGGAAACCGGAGCACCCGGAGGAAACCCACGCACACACGGGGAGGACGTGCAGACTCCGCCCCCCTAGAATTTCAAAGGTTATGGGGTGAAGTTTTCAAGATTTTTAAGGAGAACCGGTAGAGGGGATGGAGTCCCAAATGGCCAGCTCCCTAATTCTTATTCTGGGATTTGGTATTTTGGGCACTTCACCGGGGGAATAACTTTTTCTAAGCACTTGTCCCTCCTCACAACAAAATCACCTCCAACCCATCTGCCTCTCCAGGCTGCATTCCTGCCTCTGTGGTCCTTGAAGGTGCAACAGCTCATAGTTCTACCTCGTAGTTCTACATATCCCCCCTGGGCAGCACAGTAATTAGCACTGCTGTCTCACAGCGCCAGGGACCCGGGTTTGATTCTGACTTCGGGTGATTGTCTGGGCGGAGTTTGCACGTTCTCCCCGTGTGTGCGTGGGTTTCCTCTGGGTGCTCTGGTTTCCTCCCACAGTCCGAAGATGTACAGGTTGGGTGGATTGGTCATGCTAAATTGCCCGTAGTGTCCAAATATGTGCGGGTTAGGTAGGGTTGCGGGGATAGGCTGGGGGGATATTGGGCCTGGGTGGGATGTTCTTTCAGCGCGCCAAATGCGCTGTCGGAATGCAATGGAAATCTAGTTTTTAAATCCATCCAATCCAGCTTCTACCGATGTGCCAGCATCAGAACAGCCCTATCCAAGGTCTTGATGGCTGACGTTGACTGACAAATGCTTGATCCTTGCTTTCCCTCAACCTGTCTGGTTTATGGTGGGAGTCCTCAAGTGCCTCTTGTTCAGTGCCATGCCGTTGCACCTTTATGGTTGTATCAAAATGTAGTTAGTGTAGCTCGAAGGCCTGAATGGCCTACTCGGAAGCCTTATGTTCCAATGCATGCATCTCCAGTGATTGCTTCTCCCCCTTTGTTGTGTCACCTTTGGGGCCCTTCAGGATTTTTGAGCAGCACATTCCTTATTCATTTGTGTTACAGGCAGCACCATCCCTCTCTGGTTTGGGGGGGGGGGGGGGCAAGTCGAATGAGTGCATAATTCAGTGTTGCACTTTCAGCATGGTGCCGGGGGAGTGCTGTATGTCACCTTTCAGGTGAGACATTGAAGTGTGGCCCTGCCTGGGTGTGAGTGATCCTGTGAATGCTATTATTCAAAGTCTTCACTGCTATTTAACCCATTGATCAACAACCGAGATGAGGAGAAATTTATTTACGCAGAGGACTGGGAATCTTTGGAATTCTCCAACCCAGAGGGCTGTGAGTTACTGAGTTGTTTAAAGCGGACATTGATCGGTTTCTGATTAACAATCACATTAAGGGTTATGATGATAGTGGGTATAAAAAGCATTGGAAGTGTCCAATCAACCATGATGTTAAATGGCAGAGCAGGCTCGATGGGCTGAATAGCCTACTCCTATGTTCCTAACACTGGTAGTTTATGGGAGCTTGCTCAGGGTGAATTGACTGCTGCGTTTCCTTTGTGGCTCTCTTCAAGAATATTTTGTTGGCCGTTAGAAGGCCCTTTGTGACAACTTGAGGTAACAAATGGTGTGAAGCAAATGAATATTTTGCTTTTACCTCGTTGATCTCTCCAATCAGACTGCCCCCGTCGGACAGCAAGTCTTTACTATTGTCACAAATAGGCTTACATTAACACTGCAGTGAAGTTACTGTAAAATTCCCCTAGTCACCACTTTCCGGCGCCTGTTCGGGTACACTGAGGGGGAATTCAGAATGTCTAATTTATCTAACAGCACGTCTTTCCGGGCTTGCGGGAGGAAACCGGAGCACCCGGAGGAAACCTACGCAGACACGGGGAGAATGTGCAGACTCCGCACAGACAGTGACCCAAGCCGGGAATTGAACCCGGGACCCTGGCATTGTGAAGCAACAGTACTAAGCACTGAGCTACCACGTGGCCCATCTGAGGCTTTTAAAATGGTGGGGGGTTGGTGGAAAGTTTGTTTTTCCTGTGGCAGGTGGGTCGATAACCAGAGCTCATGGGAATTCCTCTTGTTCCTGTGCCAGTTATTTCTAATCTATCTGATAACCACATCCACTCCCAGGCGCGTCTGAATGTTGGTGGCAGAGAGGCTTCGGACTGGAATGCCGCCCCCCTGGACACTGTCTGCTTTCGGTGCCTTGTGACTACAAGTGGACGGGGAGGAAATATTTCCATTAATAATTTCTCGTGAAAAGGGGAAGTTTTTAATTTGAATGCATAAATGGATTGGTGTCCAGAATTCTCTCCTCGCAGTTTCAAAGGAGGAATTTAAAAAAAAATTGAGGGTTTGCACGCTTTCATTTAGTTTGAACAGTTCCTCAATTTTATCCCTTTGCGTTTTTCAGCAGCCTGATTTGATTTTGTCCCTTACACGGAGCGTTGGGACAAAGAGCACATAATTTCCCCTCCCCACTGGCAGCATTGTCTGAACGACGGGGAATCTAAGGACCTTGTCTATGCGTCCATGGAGCCACTAGTTCAACATCCCATGGTGATGAGCCCCGGCCTGCTTTTTTGAAGAGGGGTGGGGGGGGGGGGGTGGTTTGCATTTATCTAGCGCCTTTTCTAACCACAAAATTGGTTCCAGCCATGAGTGCTGGAATGTGGCGACGGCGGAGGGTACTCTGAATCAGCTGGATAGACAGCGAGACAGACCAGTGGAGAGACATTCAGGAATCCGAAGGGCCGAGAAGTAAGAGAGAGAAATGCAGCCAAGGACAGGTATTCATAGAATTTACAGTGCAGGAGGAGGCCATTCGGCCCATCGAGTTTTCACCAGCCCTTGGAAAGAGCACCCTACTGAAGTCCACATCTCCACCCTATCCGCGTAACCCAGTAACCCCACCCAACCTTTTTGGACACTAAGGGCAATTTATCCTGACCAATCCACCGAACCTGCACGTCTTTGAACTGTGGGAGGAAACCGGAGCACCCGGAGAAAACCCACGCAGACACTGGGAGGACGCGCAGACTCCGCACTGACAGTGACCCAATCCGGGAATCGAACCTGGGACCCTGGAGCTGTGAAGCAACAGTGCTAAGCACTGTGCCTGCTGCTGCCCCAGGTTTTTTTTAATAAATGTTTTTAATTGGGTTTTTGAATAAAGTATATTTTCCACTATGTATACAAAATAGAAAACATATATATATGAAGAGAAGGAAACACGCACAAAAAACAAATCAAACAACAGCAAAAAAAAGTTAGAATAAAATAACTCTTAGGGTATTATGTGCCAGCTCAACAACAGCAGCTCTGTACAATTGGCAGTATTGTTTTCAACACAAGTAGACAACTGTTTGTGGGGGGGGGGGGGGGTACATATATATATTTGGGCGCCGGGGGAACAAATACAGAACAATTACAGAGGGCAATCCGCGAATGAGTCTGGTGTTGGTGTTGTCGCTTGCTTCTCCCGGACAGTTTTCGCTGCCGTTGTCGTCTAGCGATCACCTCCGTTTCAGCCGTTCGTCCCGTCTTTCGCCCGTTGGACAGCCAGTCTGCTGCTTTGGGTGGTGCTGCTGACCGCCAGCCGAACAGGATTCTACGGCGGGCGATCAGAGAAGCAAAGGCAAGGGCGTCCGCCCATCTCCCCAGGAATAGATCTGGCTGGTCTGAAACCCCGAAGACCGCCACTTTCGGGCATGGCCCCACCCTCGCCCCCACCACTTTGGACATAGCCTTGAAGAAGGCTGTCCAGTACTCCACAAGTCTGGGGCAAGACCAGACCATGTGGGCGTGGTTGGCCAGACCTCCTTGGCACCGTTCACATCTATCCTCCACCTCCGGGTAGAACCTACTCATACGAGTTCTTGTTTAGTGAGCTCTATGTACCACTTTTAGTTGCGTCAGGCTGAGCCTTGCGCACGTGGAGGTGGAGTTGACCCTATGCAGTGCTTCGCTCCAGAGTCTCCACCCTATCTCAATCCCCTGGTCCTCCCATTTCTTTCTTGTTGCGTCCAGTACTGTGTTGGCCCTTTCTACCAGTTGGTCATACATGTCGCTACAGTTCCCTTTATCTAGTATGCTTGCGTCCAGTAACTCTTCCGTCTGTCGTGGCGGTTGTGGAATATGTCCTTGTCTCCTTTCGTAGGAAGTTTTTGAGTTGCAGGTACCGTAGCTCGTTCCCCCTGGCTAGCTGGAGATTTCTCTGTCAGTTCGTCCATTGTGGCCATCCTGCCATCCGTGTGTAGGTCCCTGACTGTCGAGTGTTTCTCCGTCCTGTCCCCACTTTTTAAAGGTGGCGTCAGTCAGCGCTGGTGCGAACCTGTGGTTGTTGCAGATGGGAGCTTTGTCCGTCATCTTGGTCAGGCCAAATTGCTGTGCTGCCCCAGGTTATTGGGAACAAAGACTGCGACAGCCTCAACCTGGCGACAGTTGAAGGAGAAACTGAGAGTCAAAACAGAAGAGGGAGATGTGAAGACTGGGTGGTCGGATAACATTGAGACATGGGCGATGGCCATGAGAGATTTAGGTGGACACACGCACATCTTCACACTCACTTTTTTTACCATGCCCCGTGCTCCTAGATTTGGGTTCCCAGGATTTTACTGAGCTATGCAACCATAGCAACAGCCGTTGCCAAATACTGTCTGTATCTTAGTGGGATGAGCAAGATTGATTTAATCTATGTAATCAGCAGTAACAGTCTGCAAACAAGCTGCAGAATTGAGAACTGCAGAAAAGAAAATGACTCTGGAACAAATTCAACTTCTCTTTGCAGCATTTCACCATTCTCTGCCTCGAATGGGACATTTTTGGGCCTGGGCTGTCTCAAATCATATCCCTACGGGCATCAGCCCACCGCACACGGCTCTGTCTAACCCGTGCTGTACCTGTCCTGGGAGTGTTTGATGGGGTCAGTGTAGAGGGAGCTTTACTCTGTATCTAACCCCGTGCTGTACCTGTCCTGGGAGTGTTTGATGGGGACAGTACGGAGGGAGCTTTACTCTGTATTTAACCCCGTGCTGTACCTGTCCTGGGAGCGTCTGATGGGGACAGTGCAGAGGGAGCTTTACTCTGTATCTAACCCTGTGCTCTACCTGTCCTGGGAGTGTTTGATGGGGACAGTATAGAGGGAGCTTTACTCTGTATCTAACCCCGTGCTGTACCTGTCCTGGGAGTGTTTGATGGGGACAGTATAGAGGGAGATTTACTCTGTATCTAACCCCGTGCTGTAGCTGTCGTGGGAGTGTTTGATGGGGATAGTGTAGAGGGAGCTTTACACTATATATAACTGTGGTCAGGTTGCACATTGGTTAGCACTGTTGATTCACAGCTAAAGGGTCCCAGGTTTGATTCCCGGCATGGGTCACATTCTCCCGGAGTCTGCGTGGGTTTTCTCTGGGTGTTCCGGTTTCCCGCCACAAGTCCCGATAGAGAACTGGACGTTCTGAATCCTCCCTCTGTGTATCCGAACAGGCGCCGGAGTTTGGTGACTAGGGGCTTTTCACAGTAACTTCATTGCAGTGTTAATGTAAGCCTATTTGTGACACTAATAAAGATTATTGTGCTGTACCTGTCCTGGGAGCAAACCTTCCTCGGGCTGAAAACAAAGAAAAAGTCTGTGAAATCTGTTGAAAAAAGAAGTGGAATGCGCTTAACTGCCAGAGTTGTGGCCAGTGCTGTTTATGCAGAAGTGCGCGGTGCAATAAGAGTGTTGAAGGGAAGTACACCGTTTATAGTAAACTTTCGAGCTCAGGGACTGCATCTACACTGATCTTTAGCTTTGTGATTGCCGATAAATCAAACTTCTGGGTTGTGTACACCTCAAGGCATTAAATATAAAACCACGGAAGTGATGCTGAGTTAGTGCAAGACGCCTGTTAGACCACAGCTGAAGTATTGCGTGCAGGTCTGGGCATCCCATTGTAGGAACGATTAGGGCCAAGAAAAGGGGCCAGCGAAAAGTGGTTCACGGAACTGGGGGTTTCCTCAATGGAACAAAGACTGAGAAGTGTGGATAATCTGGGCAACTGCAATGGGAGAATTTTCGGGTCAAGGGCTATCTACGATGGGCCGAATAGCCTTCCTTGCCTGGATTCATTTTGTGATTTGTAGAAACAGGAAGGGGCCATTCAGCCCCACAGCCGTGTTTCACCATTCATTCTGATCGTAAGCTGATCTTTATCTTAACCCCTTCCACACCCCTCACCTCCATGTCATCATCTAGCCTCATCTCTCAAAAGATCTACCAGTCTCATTTAAAATTATTAATCACGGTTGGAAAAGGGCAAAATTGCTTCTTTTAAATCGATAAGGAAGCGCAGCCCTGATGTTTAACTTGAGAAATATAGTTGAGTGTGTGGATTGTTCTAGCACACTTTGCAATTGAGGACGGTCCCAACATGGGGGCCTAGTACCAGCACAAGCGCAGTGGGCAGAATGGCCTCCTGTGCTGTAATATGGCTGCCCAGTTAGAAATTCATGCAAGCGGAACCATTTTATTTCTATACAGGTGTGTGTTTCAGGTTAGCTTCAGACGGAAGCATGTACCATAGAATTCCTGCAGTGCAGAAGCAGGCCATTCAGCCCATCGATTCTACATCCTACCTAAACCCGCTCCCCCCCCCCCCCCCACCCTATCCCTGTAACTACCCCTCGCCTGCGCCTCTTTAGACACTAAGGGGCGGTTTAGCATGGCCAATCCACCTAACCTTCACATCTTTCAGAGCACCCGGAGGAAACCCATGCAGACACGGGGCGAAAGTTCAAAATCCACGCACAGTCACCCGAGGCTGGAATTGGGGCTGTGAGACAGCAGTGCTAACCACTGCACCTTCCCTGGTAAGGTGGAATCCTGATTCGGACCAGTCGTAGTGGACGGCTGCAGTACACTCCTCCCCATTGAATACTGGGCTAAGCACTGAACTGGTGTAGAAATATTTACTTAGCTGGTAGTAATCTATCAGCCTTTGCTGTCGAGGGGTTCTGTGGCCTTATTTGTAGGGTGCGGGTCTCCCGGTGGGGAGGTGCGGGTGTATGGGGTGGAAGATGTGAGCTTGCTTATATATAGACATTACATCAGATTTTGGCAGGCTGGGACTAGCCTTAGCAGTTACCGTATACATGTGGCGTGTTGTAAATGTAGATGGTATCTGCTGTTAGTGCAGTGTTTCCTCTGCACTGTTTATTACTGAAAAGCAACAGCACCGAGTGACGTTTGCCAGGCTCTGCTCACAGGAAAATCAGCCAATCCAGCAATCAGTTCTGCACTTTGACCCTGCAGAGGGCATCCTTGGTTGGCTTTAAATCCCCCCAGAGTTACAGAAAGCATAATCCTCACTTTCTGTCCCCCGCAGGTACATTTAAAGTCTGATTGGGGGGTGGGGCGGAGGAGCGAGAGAGAGAGAAACTGACATTTTACAGAGTTTTTCACATCCTCGGGGTATCCAGAAGCATTCTTCAAGGAAAATAGTCAATTTGCAAACAACAATTTGAACTTTATGTTGTTCCTTTAAATATAGTAAAATGTCCCAAGGCATTATAAACAAAACTAGTTTTTAAAAAAATTTGTTTATGGGACATGGGTGTTGCTGGCTGTGCCATCATTTATTGCCCATCCCTAGTCGCCCTTGAGCGGGCAGTTACAAGTCAGCCACATTACTGTGGGTCTGGAGTCACATGAAGGCCAGACTGGGTAAGGACGGCAGATTTCCTTCCCTAATAATAATAATCGCTTATTGTCACAAGTAGGCTTCAATGAATTTACTGTGAAAAGCCACTAGTCGCCACATTCCAGCGTCTGCTCTGAGAGGCCGGTACGGGAATTGAACTTTTCATAATTTCAGCCTGCAGGATCTATTGCAGTCTATTATTTCCCAACTCCTCGTACCTCCTCGGACGGTGTCGTCCATTGTACTGCTCTGCACAGTGCCGATCGCGATGCAGGCCGTCCGGCTCCGATCGCGGTGCAGGCCGCCCGGCTCCGATCGCGGTGCAGGCCGCCCGGCTCCGATCGCGGTGCAGGCCGCCCGGCTCCGATCGCGGTGCAGGCCGCCCGGCTCCGATCGCGGTGCAGGCCGCCCGGCTCCGATCGCGGTGCAGGCCGCCCGGCTCCGATCGCGGTGCAGGAGATGGGCGGCGTAAGACAGATGGTTGGCTCAACAACGGGATTTGTGTCCCAGATATTTAACGGCCTGTTTGACTGGATTGCAGGCCATGTGTTCTGCCCTCTGCTGTCAGGCCATATCTGGTTGATCGGTGCAAATGCCCTGTTTACTCACATCGAAGGCCAATTGGCTTGTTGCCTCACAGACCACAACAAAGGTCCAGGACTTGCAACGCCTCCATTGCAGCAGCGTATCTGGGTGCTAAGTTAGTTCAGCAGTGAATCCGTTAGTTGTGACACTCCCACACCAGTTAAAGACCTGCATTTATTCACGGACTCGTGAACATCCCTCAGTGCTTTTCAGCCGATAATATACTTTGGAAGCGCTGCCACTGTTGTAAAGGAAACGCAATTTGGATTTGTTTATTGTAATGTGTACCAAGATACAGTGAAAACTATTGTTCTGCGTACACCTCAGACAGCTCATTCCATACTTGAAAAGAAAATACATAGGGCAAAGCTAAAATACACAATGTAAATACATAGACGCAGGCATCGGGTGAAGCATACAGGAGTGTAGTAGTACTCAGTAGAGAAGAAGTGTGAAGAGATCAGGTCAGTCCATAAGAGGGTCATTCAGGAGTCTGGTAACAGCGGGAAGAAGCAGTTTTTGGATCTGTTAGTGTGTGTTCTCAGACTTTTGTATCTCCTGCCCGATGGAAGAAATTGTAAGAGTGAATAAGCCGGGTGGGAGGGATTTTTGATTATGCTGCCTGCTTTCCCAAGGCAGCGGGAGGTGTAGACAGAGTCAATGGATGGGAGGCAGGTTTGTGTGTTGGACTGGGCTGTGTGTTCACGATTCTCTGAAATTTCTTGCGGTCCTGGGCCGAGCAGTTGCCATACCAGGCTGTGACGCAGCCAGATAGGATGCTTTCTATGGTGCATCTGTAAAAGTTGGTAAGAGTCAGTGTGGACATGCCGGATTTCCTTCATTTCCTGTGAAAGTATAGGCGCTGTTGTGCTTTCTTGGTGGTAGCGTCGACGTGGGTGGACCAGAGCGAAATTTTGGTGATGTGTACACCCAGGAATTTGAAGCTGTCAACCATCTCCCCCGTGGCCCCGTTGATGCTGACGGGGGGGGGGGGGTGTACAGCACTTCGCTTCCTGAAATCAATGACCAGCTCTTTAGTTTTGCTGACATTGAGGGAGAGATTGTTGTCGCTGCCCCACTCCACTTGGTTCTCTATCTCCCTCATGTATTCTCACTCATCATTGTTCGAGATCTGACCCACAAAGGGGCCAGTTTGCACGCAGCACCCCCCCCCCCCCGGCCGCCTTGACGTATGAGATAGCAGTGAACACCTGAGAATCTCACCATGCCCATCTAACATATTCTTAAATTCCGATCTGGCCTCTGCTTCAGTTGCTAATTCATTGTTTTCTACATCGTGTATGTGAAAAGTTTCCTCTAAATCTCCCCCGGCCTTGTATGTTCTGTCCCTTGTACAAGGCCCCTCACTAGATAAGGTCTGTTCGACCTGCTGCTGACCTGTCCCATGATGGTTATAAACACATCTATAAAATCACCCACCACTCGCCCCTTCCAGCCAAACCAGCTCCACTTAATCAAGCCTTTCTTCAGTTACATTTCCTCATATGAGGCAGCGTTCGATTGAATGCGCTGAACTCTCCATATGGCCTTAACATCCTTCCTATAGCACAGAGCCCAAATCTGAACCCGCTACTCCGGTTTTTATATTCCCTACCTCATGTCATCAGTCCCTGTGTTCTGTTAACGTTTTTTGTTATGGTGCTATCCAATTAATGTGCTACTTTTAATGTCTTCTAAACCCAACTCCTCTGTGTTTCCACATTACCCATCTTCTCCCCCCCCCCCCCCCCCCCCAACTTATCCGTTTAAAGTAATAGAAAGCTTTGCATTGCAAGAGCACCTTTTATCGACATAGGATTTTCTAAAGTGCGTTAGCCAATGAATACTTCAGAAGTGTCGGCCACTGCTGTCACAACGTAGGACGTGTGACAACAAATATGCCCATAAGCAAGCTCCCACAAATGGCGCTGAGGGAGATGACCAGATTTTACACTAAAATGTGTCACTTAATTTTCCCTGACGTTTGAGCTCCTTCCGCCTCGTTTTGCCCATTCCTCCAATATGCTGCCTAATTCCAGCATCGTTTGGGTACCATTCCTTTTCACTCTCGACCCAAATAGTGAAGACCGTACCATGCCGCCATTTTCTGCCGTGGCCTTGGAACCGAACTTCATGGGACTTCACCATCCCCGACTCCTATCTTTGGTACCTCTTCGCTCCCCCCCCCCCCCCCCACCCTCTCCGACATTGCCTTAACCTTCAATAGTTTACCCTTTCAGCCAACATTTATTGCCAATCCCTAATTGCCCTTGTGGGGGCATTTTAAGATTCAACCGCATTGCTGTAGGTCTGCAGTCACTTGTAGGCCAGACCAGGTATGGGTGGCAGATTTCCTTCCCCGAGGGGCGTTAGTGAACCAGATGGGTTTTTAACCACAATCGACAACAAATGGTCGCCATTTAATTCCATATTTTTATTGGATTCAAATTTCACCATCTGCAGTGACGGGATTCGAACCTGGGTCCCCACTGGATTACTGAGTGACAATACCACGGCACCACTCCCTGCCGAGCCTTGTTAAGCCCATGTACATCGCATACAATCCATCCACCACCCACCTTAATCCATCTGCTCCTCAAAGAATCTCTTGGCGATAGAGGTCTGTCGAGCGCAGCCTTCCTCTGAAAGCGGGTTTAACTGCTTCATTTTTGTCATCTCAATTTTTTTTTTTTGCCAATTTGAGTTTTAATTAAAGATTTCAAAATTGTTCCCACCACAGATGTTGAGGGAAAAGAATGCTGCTCTGTAATTATTTACGTTAGCTCTGTCTGCATCTGAAATTGTTCTGCTGGTTGGGGAGCCGAGGACTAAAAGGATTTAAACCAGGTCTGGCAAGAGTGAAGTTCGGAATTTCAACCTCGAAAGAGTTAATTCTTGGTCAATAGATAATTTTAAAACTGAGATTGACAGATTTTCGTATTGCGGGATATGGAAAAAGTGGACATATGGAGTTAGGTGACAGATTAATCACAATCTCATGAAATGGTGGAACAGGTGCAAAATGGCCTCCTCCCGTTCCTATGGCTATCATATTGGCCACTTTACAGTCCTCTGGCTCACATCCACCTACAATGAAAGCCGGAGGGGTAATTTCTTGGACCTCTAGCATAAGATGGTTACAGAAGGAAGCCGTTCATCCTGTTGTCTCCATACTAGCTCCTCTGCGAGAGCAATTTGACTAGCCCCAGTCTCCTGCCTTTCTCCCTCAGCCCTGCAGTTCTGGGTAATGACCTAATTCCCTTTTGAAAGCGACTATTGAGTCTGCCTCCACCACACTCTCAGGCATAACATCCACATCCTAAACACGCGCTGCCTAAATGATTTTTTTTCCTCATGTCATCTCTTGTTTCTTTGGCCTATCACGTTGCTCTCTTCCTTCCTGCGCCCTCCCCGTAACCCTTCATCCCGCTACTAATTAATAACCTATCTATCTATCTCCTTAAATTTGCTCAGTCTTCTAGGGTCCACTGAACTCTGGGGTAGAGAATTCCACAACTTCACAACCATTTGAGTGAAGTAATTCCTCCTCATTTCTGTTTTGAATCTGCCACCCCTTAGCCTGAAACTGAGGCCTATCATTCTGGAATGTCCACCAGCCGCTCTACATCTATCCTGTCAATCCCCTTTAGCATCTTGTATACCTCCGTTAGATCTCCTCTCGTTCTTTCAAACTCCAGTGAGCATAGGCCTAAAAGGCTCAATCTCTTAAGACCAGTCCTTCATCCTTGAATTCAGTCCAGTGAACCTTCTCTGCACACACCTTCAGTTTATCTATGTCCTTCCTCAAGTAAGGGGACCAAAACTGTGAGCAGAACCCCAGATGCGGTCTCATCAATACCCTGGATAGTTGCAACTGAACGTCCCTACTTTTATACTCTGTGCCACTAGCAATGAATGCTAAAATCCCATTTGCCTTAATACCTGCTGTACCCGCACACAAACGTTCTTTAATCCATGCAAGAGGACACCCAGATCCATCTGCGCCAAAGCATTTTGAAATTTCTCTTAAGTTTAGATAATTTGCCTTTTTGTTCCTCTGGCCAAAATAGATAACCGTACGCCTATTCAAGCTAAATTCTCCCTGCCAAATTCTGGCCCACTCACCTAAGCTATCCATGTCCATTTGTAAGTTTCTTATTTCCTCCTCGCAACTTGTTTTCTCACCTCTTTTTTTTTTTAGAGTCAACTTCAAATTTGTCTATCTTCTATCCCTGCATCCAAGTCATTAATATAGATTGCAAATAGTTAGGGCCCGAGGACCGAATTCTGTGTCACACCGCTAGTTACAGCTTGACAACCAGAAAAAGACCTATTTATCTCCACCCTCTGCTTTCTGTCAGCCAATCCTCTATCCAGGCTAATAAATTACTCCAAACTCGGCACGATCCCACCTTGTGTTATTACCCTTTTGTGCGGCACCTTATCAAATACCTGGTTTAGCACAGGGCTGAATAGCTGGCTTTGAAAGCAGACCAAGGCAGGCCGGCAGCACGGTTCAATTCCCATACCAGCCTCCCCGAGCAGGCGTCGGAATGTGGCGACTAGGGGCTGTTCACATTTGAAGCCTACTTGTGACAATAAGCGATTTTCATTTCATTTCATTTTTTCAAATACCTTCTGGAAGTCCAGGTACATGACATCTACAGGACCCCCATTATCCACTTTGCTTACTACATCGAAGAACTTTAGCAAATTAGTCAAACATGATTTCCCCTTCATAAAGCCATGCTGACTCTGCGTTTTGACTTTCCGAATGTCCCATTTTTCCTTCCTTAATAATGGATGCCAACAATTTTAAATTAAACCGTTAAACTAACTGGTCTATAGTTTCCTACTTTCTGCCTTTCTCACTCTTTGGACAGGGAAATTACTTGAGTCTTTTTCTAATCCACTGGAACCTCCAGAATCCAGGCAATTTGGGAATGTTATAACCAATGCCTCCGCTATCTCTGCTGGCACCTCTTTCAGACACTAGGATGTCGACACAGGCCCTGGGGACCTGTCTGCCGTTAAACCCAATAGTTTGCTCAGTACTTCTTCCCTAATTTGTTTTGAGTCCCTCCTTTTCAACAACTGTAACATTACCTGTTACTGTTAGAATAGTTCTAATGTCCTCCACCGTGAAGACCGAGGCAAAAATATTGATTTAGTGTCTCTTGTCATTTGTGCGTTCCCCATTTTGAACTCGCAGTCTTGTCCTCCAAGGAACCAATGTTGACTTTAGCAACTCTCTTCCATTTATGTACTTCTCGAAACTTTTGCTATCCATATTTATATTTTGTGCTAGATTTATTTCTTAATTTACCGATAATAATAATCTTTATTGTCACAAGTAGCCTTGCATTTAACAATGCCTTGCAATGAAGTTACTGTAAAAATCCCTTCGTTGCCATATTCTGGTGCCTATTTAGGCACACGGAGGGAGAATTCAGAATGTCCAAATTACCTAACAGCACGTCTTTCGGAACTTGTGGGAGGAAACCGGAGCACCCGGAGGAAACCCACGCAAACATGGGAAGAACGTGCAGACTCTGCACAGATGGTGACCCAAGTCGGGAATCGAACCTGGGACCCTGGCGCTGAGAAGCAACGGTGATAAACCACTGTGCTACCGAATCTTTTGCTCTTAGTACTTTTTTAGTAACCCATTGTTGGTTTTTACAGATTTCCCAATCCTCCAGCGTTCCCCTGACCGTTGCAATATATTATGCGTTTTTGCTGTTATCTTAACCTCCTTGCTTGGCTACGGATACATTTTCCCCCTCTTACAATCTTTCTTCCTCTCTGGAATATATTTTGGTTTGGTGGAATTGAATATCTCCTTAAATGTCTGTTCAACTATCCTACTTTTTAGGTGGTAAAGAGGTTAGCATTGCTGCCTCACAACTCCAGGGTCCCGGGCCCAATTCCAACCTCTGGCGATTGTCTGTGTGGAGTTAGCACTTCCTCCTTGGTGTCTGTGTGGGTTTCCTCCGGGTGCTCCGGTTGCTTCCCACAGTCCAAAGATGTGCAGGTTATGTGGATTGGCCATGATAAATTGCCCCTTAGTGTCGAAAGGTTCAGATGGTGTTACTGGGTTCCGGGGGTAGGGAGAGGCGTGGGCTTAAGTAGGGTGCTCTTTCCAAGGGCTGGTGCAGATTTGATGGGGAAATGGCCTCCTTCTGCACTATAAATTCTATGATCCTATAGTCTTTCTGCCCAGTTCACTGGGGCCGAATGTGTCTTAATGCCTAAACACCAGAACATGTGTGTGGGACTCGAGTTTATTGCTCTCAAACTGAATTTGAAATTCAAGCATGCAATGATCACTCTTCCCTAGAGGATCTTTTACCATAAGATAATTAATTAATTCCATCTCATTACATAATACTAAATTAAAAATGGCTAAATCGCTCATGATTATTATTCTATCTTTCTTACAACTTCTTAATTCCTGGTTTATACTGTGTCCTACTGTGGAACTACTATTCGAGGACCTATAGTTTACTCCAACCAAGGACTTCTTTCCCTTGCTATTTCTTATTTCTGCCCAGACTGATTCCACGTCTTGATCTCCATAATTTCTGGCTACAACATTGTATCCCCTTCTTTACTACAGACCAGAGCAGGTTTGTGGAACTCTTCTGCGGGCAGCACGGTAGCATTGTGGATAGCAAAATCGCTTCACAGCTCCAGGGTCCCAGGTTCGATTCCGGCTTGGGTCACTGTCTGTGCGGAGTCTGCTCATCCTCCCCGTGTGTGCGTGGGTTTCCTCCGGGTGCTCCGGTTTCCTCCCACAGTCCAAAGATGTGCAGGTTAGGTGGATTGGCCATGATAAATTGCCCTTAGTGTCCAAAATTGCCCTTAGTGTTGGGTGGGGTTACTGGGTTATGGGGATAGGGTGGAGTTGTTGACCTTGGGTAGGGTGCTCTTTCCAAGAGCCGGTGCAGACTCGATGGGCTGAATGGCCTCCTTCTGCACTGTAAATTCTATGATTCTATGATTCTCCGCAGCGTGGTTGAGGCAAGTTTATTGAATATGTTTTAACGCTGAACCGTTACAGGTGTACCATAGAAAGCCTCTTATCTGGCTGCATCACCGCCTGGTATGGCAACTGCTTGGCCCAAGACCGTAAAAAACTAGAGAGTCGTGAACACAGCCTAGTTCCCCACATGAACCCGCCTCCCAGCCATTAATTCTATCTACACCTCCCGCTGCCTTGGGAAAGCGGGCAGCATAATCAAAAAACCCTCCCACATGGCTTATCACTCTCTCAACTTCTATCAGGCAGGAGATACAGAAGTCTGAGAACACGCACTAACAGATTCAATAACAGCTCCTTCCCCCACTGTTACCAGACTCTTAAATGACCCTCTCATGGACCGAACTGATTTCTTCACACATCTCTACTACATTCCATATAGTCACCCGATGCCTGTGTCTATGTATTTACATTGTGTATTTTATGTTTGCCCTATGTATTTTCTTTTCGTGTATGGAATGATCTGTCTGAACTGTACACAGAGCAATTCTTTTCACTGTACCTCGGTGCAAATCCAAATCGATAGATTCCCAAGGGTTTTGGGGCTTCGCAAGGTAGCGGCATTGAGGCCGCAATCAAATCAGCTGTAATCATGCTGAAAAGCAGAGCAGGCTCGAGGGGCCAAATGGCCGACTCCTGCTGCTAATGCCGATGTTTATATGTCCCTCTGCTCCTTCACCTACTTTCAGAGCCCCCGAGGGCGTCGCTTGCAAGCGTTCAACGCGATGACGAGCATCAATTTACTGTGAACCAAAATCCGTGCCATCAAGGAAGTTGCAGTATGGTGCGACAGGCTGGCTTCGTCAACGCAAAAACCCGCGAGAGCATAGAACATTACAGCGCAGTACAGGCCCTTCGGCCCTCGACGTTGCACCGTCCTGTGAAACCCTTCTACCCAATTATTATTTTCTAATTTTCCAATTAAGGGGCAATTTTGCGTGGCCAATCCACCTAACCTGCACATCTTTGGGTTGTGGGGGTAAAACCCACGCAGACATGGGGAGAATGTGCAAACTCCACACGGACAGTGACCCAGGGCCAGGATTCGAACCCAGGTCCTCAGCGCCGCAGTCCCAGTGCTATCCACTGCGCCACATGCCGCCCCCTGTGAAACCCTTCTAAAGTCCCTCTACACTATTCCCTTATCGTCCATATGCCTATCCAATGACCATTTGAATGCGTTTAGTGTTGGCGAGTCCACTACTGTTGCAGGCAGGGCATTCCACGCCCTTACTACTCTCTGAGTAAAGAACCTACCTCGACATCTGTCCTATATCTATCTCTCCTCAATTTAAAGCTATGTCCCCTCGTGCTGGACATCACCATCCGAGGAAAAAGGCTCTCACTGTCCACCCTATCTAATCCTCTGATCATCTTGTATGCCTCAATTAAGTCCCCTCTTAACCTTCTTCTCTCTAACGAAAACAGCCTCAAGTCCTTCAGCCTTTCCTCATATGATCTTCCCTCCATACCAGGCAACATTCTTGTAAATCTCCTCTGTACCCGTTCCAATGCTTCCACATCCTTCCTATAATGTGGCGACCAGAACTCTACGCAATACTCCAAATGCGGCCGCACCAGAGTTTTGTACAACTGCAACATGACCTCATGGCTCCGAAACTCAATTCCTCTACCAATAAAAGCTAACACACCGTACGCCTTCTTAACAACCCTCAACCTATGCAGTGCGGACCAAATGGCATTGCTTTGCAAACCTTTCTCTCGTGATTCTCCAGAGCCCAGTGACTGCTGAAATGTCAGTAACGTGATGGCTTGGGTGGCCAGCGATGAATTCTGCAACAGTCGCAGTTGGTGTTGTGCAGCACGAATGTAGACCATAGAAAGTGGCCATTCTGCCCAGCTGCCGTTGATGTCCCGCACAAGACTCCTTCCACCCTCTTTCACCTCACCCGAACCAGCATATCATAGAATTTACAGTGCAGAAGTAGGCCGTTCGGCCCGTCTAGTTTGCACCGGCCCTTGTAAAGAGCACCCTACCCACACCTCCACCTTTTATCCCTGTAACCCAGTAACACTACCTAACTCTTTTTTTGGACACTAAGAGCAATTTAGAATGGCCAATCCACCTAACCTGCACATCTTTGAACTGTGGGAGGAAACCGGAGCACCCGGAGCAGACATGGGGAGAACGTGCAGACTCCGCACAGACAGTGACCTAAGCCTGGGATCGAACCTGGGACTCTGGCGCTGTGAAGCAACTGTGCTGACCACTGTGCTACCGTGCCTCCCTTCCTATCCCTTCCTCCCTCGTGTGCCTATAGAGCTTCCCCTTTAGTGCACCCATGCTATTAACATCGACTGCACCGTGTGGTAGCAAACCACTCTCTGCACAAAGACGCTTCTCCTGAATTCCCCATTGGGTTTCTTAGCGACTGCCTCAATAATTATGGCCCTTCATGTGGAAACATGTTCCGAGGATAATATTCCCTCTAAACCACACAGCAAACCGCAAATCCCCGCGCAGGCTGAGAACAAGCCGGTCCCTTTAGGTTACTGCGCAGGCGTGGCTGAGCGACAAACTTTAAAGGGGCCCACACGCGTAAATGAATAGGTTGCTCAGAAGAGGAAATTAGAGGGAACATTGGTGGTGGTCTCGCTCTATGCCAGTAAGCAGCGACATAAAGTATTGGATGAATGTTGTGCATATCAGGAGACCGTAGACTACCTGAAGCCAAAATGGGGTTTCTGGGCCAGGCCCTGCAGGCAAATAGGAAGATTTCCCAGTGTTAGCACGCATAGGGCAGACTTGCTGCACAGTGGGTAGCAGTGTTGTCTCTGGTGAGTCAGAACACTGGAGGTTCCCGTCTCACTTCAGGGACAGTATCGAAGCTGCCCCCTTCCTGCCGCATTGAAGGAGTGCAGCACTGTCAGAGGGCATATCGTCTTTCAGACGAGGTGTTCGGCCTGCCCGCTCGGGTGGAGGTAAGCGACCCTGCTTATTGCAAAGAAGAGCTGAGTTCTCCCCGATTTTTATCCCTCAACTGACCTCCTTTTAAAAGAGATTATCCATCACCGCGTTGCTATTTGTGGGACCTTGTTGTGGATTTTACTTTGATGCTTCCTCCAGAGCAGCAGTGAGTGCAGTTCAAAGTCATTTAGTGCCTGGAAAGTACCTCGGGGGCACCCTAAGGGGATAATAACACACTGTTGAAACACAAGCTCTTTTTTGTTGGTGAAAATTCTTCCTTGTTTTGGAGTCTGCTTTTTAAAAAAGTTTTAAGGTGGCACTCTGTCTCGAAATCCATCTGTGTGTTTTGTTTCCACTGTAAACGATTATATTCTGGGGGATTTGATGAGGTATATGCTTCATTGATTGGCCAGTGAGCTGTTGACCAGAGGGCTCCAAATTGGAATCCCCCTTCGCAACACACCGGGGGAGACCTTTTTCAAACCTAATACATTTGTAGGGACATCCAATGCCTGGACCACCAATAACGGGAGGACTGCGGAATCCGTAATAGCCTTCAAGCGGAAACAGGATTGGCATTTAGCGCAGACAAGACCATGGAGCAAGTCCAGAGGAATTTGATTAGTTGGAGAACCGTTTCAGAGGGCTGGCTGGCGCAGCCACCGTGGGCCAAATGGCCTCCTGTGCTAAGAAGCTGAATCTCAACCGATTAGGAGCTGAATGACGGCATTGATTTGCCATATGTTATGGGTCAGGTTTTGGAGAATCCCAAAGTGTATCATGGAGTTCACCTGACCCACAACGTTTAATAGATTGTGGTATGGGGAGCACACGGCCCACTCTACAGGTGTGGTACAGCAGAAATGGACAAGTATTTTTTAAAGCAAAATAATGTTTATTCTATGAACTCAAGTTAACCTTTTTAAAACATACAGTGAACATCTTAGCAACCATCAATTCAAATACAGCCCCCAAAGAATACAACACTAAGTAATCCTTTAAGCTTTCCTTTTAACATCCATAACACCTTTTGCCAGAAGCACATCAGGTTAAAGTCACTACTGTTATTAGTTTTAAATCACACGGATCGATTTACAGTCTTTAGATTACAGAGAGAGATTCATACACCTTCTGGCTGTGACTGCAGCTATCCAGCTCTGAAAACGAAACTAAAACACACCCTGTAGCAAACAGCCTAAAACGAAAGTAAAAAGCTTACAGACAGCCCAGCTCCACCCACTCTCTAACATCACTGCAGTAATAAACACCCATTTCTTAAAGGTACATTTCTTAAACACCCATTTATAAACACCCATTTCTTAAAGGTACTCTCACATGACACATGTCCCGAGTCTTCACTCTTGTGCCTTGACCGAGATGAAGTTTAAAGTTAGCCCACGAGTAAGCGGTTCGTCCCTGCTCCAAGATAGGGCTGTCTTCCCATTCTCTTCAACAATTTGCTATACTTTGTCCCCCGTAGATGAAGATTAACATTTTTTTTTAGTAAGGTGGGTGGGAATTTAGCTGTCCTCATGGTTTCTTGTGCCTTCTGTGTTTTGGTACTGGGGTTACGGGAATGGGGTGGAGGTGTGGGTTTAAGTGGGGTGCTCTTTCCAAGGGCTGGTGCCGACTCGATGGGCCGAATGGCTTCCTTCTGCACTGTAAAGTCTAAGATTCGATGGCACAGTACCCCAAAATCTGTACAGTTTGACTTGGTTATTTTACATTAGCTTCTGGCTGAGCTGATAGATGTGCTGC
This sequence comes from Scyliorhinus canicula, assembly GCF_902713615.1. Taxonomy (NCBI): domain Eukaryota; kingdom Metazoa; phylum Chordata; class Chondrichthyes; order Carcharhiniformes; family Scyliorhinidae; genus Scyliorhinus; species Scyliorhinus canicula. The sequence continues at coordinate 12,163,142 of NC_052172.1, forward strand.
TGACCCAACTAAGAGACCAAAATGACGTGTCGGTTGGCTCGTGAAGGTTTGCGTGCAGTCTGAAACAGGTAACTCTAAGGTCAGCTGTGAATGCGAGGTTTTGTGATATTGTGTGGGAGGTGCGGCACAGAAATGGGGAATGGTGCCAAGCTGCAGTGCTCGTTTGGAGAGCTGCTGCCCGCACGATGGGCCTAATGGCCCCCCCCCCCCTCTGTTTCTGTGAACCAGTGCATTGCCAGCGTTTATGCCTCTTCCCCACCCTTTTTAGCCGAATCCCGCATACCACTGACTCATTAACTTTGCCGAGGAAATGTATCTTTCCTAACAATACCGCATTTTGAGATTGGGATAGCACTCCCCATGAGAGGCGCACATGAACGAGCGAGACGAGGGCGGGAAGGGAGCAGGAGAATGGGAATGAGAAACACATCAGCCCTGATTGAATGGCAGAGCAGACTCGATGGGCTGAATGGCCTAAATCTGCTCCTATGTCTTGTGGTCCTAAGATGGTTCTTTATTACTTTTTTGGTACAGTCTAACATGGGTATTAGGAGCAGAAGTAGGCAATTTAGTTCTTCAAGCCTTTATCCGCCATTTAATCAGAACATGGCTGATCGATGGGTTTATAGATTTATAGTTACCTGATGGTAATCTGGGGTTTCCAAAGTAATGACTTGATTTGAGAAACTGAGGGTCATAAATGGCGATCAAAATTGCACAGTATTGAAAGACTTGATACCATCATTACTTTCCAAGTTCTTTTCTCCAGGAGTTGCACCCGAGTTCTTGGTTTGCTATTTATAGAACTGTACAGCACAGAACAGGCCCTTCGGCCCTCGATGTTGTGCCGAGCAATGATCACCCCACTCAAACCCACGCACCCACCCTATACCCGTAACCCAACAATCCCCCCTTTAACCTTACTTTTTAGGACACTACAGGCAATTTAGCATAGCCAATCCACCTAACCCGCACATCTTTGGACTGTGGGAGGAAACCGGAGCACCCGGAGGAAACCCATGCACACACGGGGAGGACGTGCAGACTCCGCACAGACAGTGACCCAGCCGGGAATCTAACCTGGGACCCTGGAGCTGTGAAGCATTTATGCTAACCACCATGCTACCCTGCTGCCCCAAAACACCCTGTTCTATGTTCTATGTTTTAAAAAAAAAAAAAAATTTAGAGTACCCAATTAATTTTTTTTTTGATTTAGGGGCAATTTAGCGTGGCCAATCCACCTTTGGGTTTGTCGGTGTGAGACCCACGCAGACACTGGGGAATGTGCAAACTCCACACAGACAGGGACCCCGGGACTGGGATCCATCCCAGATCCTCAGCACTGTGAGGCAACCGCCCTATCCTTCTCGGAGTTGACCCAGTCCGTATCCCAAAAAAGGTGCTGCCTTTGAATTTAGAAATTGTTTTTGATTCCAAAGTCTGAATTGTTAGGAAAATTGACAACAGTGCTGGCCCCCGAACAGTGGGATCCCAGTTTGGAGCTTCTTCGTGCAATTTTACCTCCTAGATGTCTTTAAAATTTCCGCTAAGTAATAATATTCTTTATTAGTGTCAGAAGTCGGCTTACATTAACAGTGCAATGAAGTTACTGTGAAAATCCCCTCGTCGCCACATTCCGGCGCCTGTTCGGGTACACGGGGAGAATTCAGAATGTCCAATTCGCCTAACGAGCACGTCTTTCGGGGCTTGCGGGAGGAAGCCGGAGCACCCGGAGGAAACCCGCGCAGACACGGGGAGAACGTGCAGACTCCGCACCGATTTTGACCCAAGCCGGGAATCTAACCTGGGTCCCTAGCGCTGTGAGGCAACAGTGCTAACTGTGCGACCAAAGTTTTGATAGTCTCGGTGCCGAGAATGTTTCCATTTGGGAAGAAAAGCTATTGGCCATTCATGTGAAATGCTCATCGAGAAATCCAGTAGGCAATTCGGGAGAAAAGGGTAAAATGTGGAGCGTCTCACCACACTGAATGGGTGGGCCGAATGGTACAGGTGATTTAAGGTGAGCCAGTGTAAGCACTCGGGTAAAGGAAATGGAGAGATATGCTGATCAGAGTTTGATATGGGCAGGAGGAGGCTCGGGGTGGAGTGTAAAAGTGCTGGTAGGGGCCAACCGTGCTGCTTTCACCTGGTAATTGTATCCAAAATCAGAGACTAACAGGCTAGGCGTTTCAGAGACCAGATGGAGGGCAGAAGAGGAGCTGAATTTTGAGAGCGAGAGAGTGTGTCTGCCTCCTTCTGTGACTGTGTGCCCACGTGGTGGCTGTCCTTCCCAGCAGATTCCGAGCCCGTGCCACAGTGGTTGGCACTGCTGCCTCCTAGCACTAGGGACCTGGGCTCAGTTCCGGCCTTGCTTCACTGGGTTTCCTCCGGTTTCCTCCCACAGTCCAAAAGTGTGCCGGTTAGATGGATTGGCTGTGCTAAATTGCCCCTTAGTGTCCAAAAGGTTAGGTGGGGTCACTAGGTTACGGGGATAGAGTGGAGGCGTGTGAGAGTGTAGATGAAACTGATATTTTTCTCATTGCTGTAGCATTGCTGCCTGGGGGATTGGAATGTGTGTGCTGTTTATTTGATGAGGGTAATCTGTACCAGATGACACCTATGCAAAGACTGGCATATATCATTTAGGGTACTTCACACCACCCTGCTCTGTGTTGAAGGCCGAACACAGTGATACGCTGCTGTCCCTCGGCAAACTGTGCCCACTGATCGTACAGCCAGCACCCTCACCCGGTCTACATGCTGGAAAGGGGTTGGATTGGGATGGGCACTCGGCCCTTCTCCTTGGTTGGGTCGATGTATCTGTCCCTATCAGACTAAGCTCCGAAAGATCCCTTCCTTGTGAAGGGCCCCCTCGCTGGCTATCCCCATGTCATAGATTTGTCGAATCGTACAGCAGAGGCCATTTAGCCCATCGTGACTCTTGAACAAGCAGTCTAATCAGTTCCACTGCCCCGATCTTTCCCCATAGCCTCTCAGTTCTTATCCTGCACCCTCACAAAGCCCTCGATATCCTGCCTGAAGTGCTTCCGGGGGGGGGGGGGGGGGGGGGAGGAATGCTGCACTGTTGGGGGGGGGGGGGGGGAGGAGATGGGTGATGCTGCACTGTCGGGGGAGGTGGGGGGGGGGGGGGGGGCTGCCCATGCTCAGTGGAGGGCCCCGGTCTTCCTGCGGAGATGTAAGATGTAAACCATCCCGCGGCACTATTGCGAAGAAGTGCCGGGGCGTTATCCCTGATATACTTGCGAATGTTTATCCCTCAATCAACGTAATAACAGATGATCTGATCCTATCGCATTGCTGTCTGTGCGAGCTAGCTGTGTGTAAATTAACTGCCGTGTTTCCTACATTACAACACCGACTACATTACAGCCGATGAAGCCCTTTTTATTTTGAAGAAGCATCCAGTGGTTGTGAATAGTGCAGCGTGCGTGCAAGCCTTACTTTTCTTTCTGAGGTCTAAACCGAGATTTATTACAGGGTCAGCGTGACATCCTGTCTGCTTGTACTCTGCCCCGAGTTATAAAGCCCCAGGATCCTGGAACTTTTTTGAACCGTCTTCTCAGCCGGCCCTGCTACCTTCCTGCAGCCCTTTGAGCTATTGTCCCTCCGTTGTTTGGTGCTGTACGTGATGGCGGAGCCTGTGCCCTCGAGGCCGAGTCCTTGCTCTTGGCTGCTGCTGGTGTGGGATCTAAACTCAGCCGTAGAATCTGTCTTGTGTTGACCCTCAAGGTGCCAAGCTATTCTGGGTGCGGCTTTAGTTGTTGCCCCTTTGGTGCCTATTTCAAAAATCAAACACACCATTGTTTGGAAACAAAACCTACCTTTGCTCTGATTGTTTAACTGTAAATATTATCAGGAGACCCTTGGTGGGGGTGCTGGCGAGGGAGGGGTTAGTCGACCTGACCTTACAGTAAATAAAACCGAATTTAGAAAAAACTTCAACTGCTTCCTCTTCCAGACGATTCTCTTTCCAGTGGCGTTCCCTGCTCGGCCACAACCCCGTGGAGCTTGCAGAGCTGCCGGCACGTTACCCCTGGATCAGGAATCCTGCGCGGGGAGGTTTGCAGACGGCGCCCCGGGGAAGCGGTGCGCTAGTCGGGACCTGGAAGCGCGACGTAGGCCGGCTCGGGCTGCGACCTGGTAAAAGCCACCCCCTCACAATGAGCACCAGACCCGCCGCTGTCGGGATCCGGGTCCTTTGCACTCAACCCGTCGCCCCCTTTGGGACCAAACTCTCGGGACTGGCGTGCAGGAGTTAGAGGAGTGTCGGGGCATCGGGTTACTCCTGCAGGTACTGTGAGCAGTTTGCAGGTTCTTAATGCTTCCCTTCCTCCTCCGGTCTTATTACAGCCAAGATGTCTGTTGATTGTCAATTTGAGACTGGAAAAATAGATTCAAATAAGTAAAAGTTGTGTTTGCAAAGTGCCCTTTTGTGATGCTGGCATATTCCAACATGCTTTCCACTCCGAGTCGTTCTTGTCATGTAGAAATTTTTGCACAGCCTGTCCCTGTAATCAGCAATGTGTAAGTGACATGGTGATTAGTGATTTTAGTTGCCTGAGGGATAAATATTTGGATGGCTTTCCATCAAATTGTGTCATGACATCCTTTGCAGGCGATCACTTGGTTTAATATCTCAGCCAAAAGAGACCCTTCCAGCAGTGCAGCACTCCCTCAGTACTGCATTGGGCGTGCCGAGCGATATTGTGCTCGAGGCTCCTCTGATGTGAAATTTTACTGCCCGCAGACCGGGTAAGGATGGCAGATTTCCTTCCCCAGAGAGCATCAGTGAACCAGATAATTCTCCACATCAGTTCAGTGGTTTTATAATCACCGTTATCGCTGCCAGCGTTTTATTCTAGATTTATTTAACAAACTGAATTTAAATTCCCCACCTACGTTGATGGAAGTTGAGCTCCTGTCTTGAGCTCATTACAAAGGATAAGAACAAACAAAGCAAAGTACAGCACAGGAACAGGCCCTTCGGCCCTCCAAGCCTGCGCCAACCTTGCTGCCCGTCTAAACTAAAATCTTCTACACTTCCTGTGTCCGTATCGCTCTATTCCCATCCTACTCATGTATTTGTCAAAATGCCCCTTAAACGTCACTATCGTCCCTGCTTCCACCACTACCTCTGGCAGCGAGTTCCAGGCACCCACTATCCTCTGTTAAAAAAAAAACTTCCCTCGCACATCTCCTCTAAACCTTGCCCCTCGCACCTTAAACCTATGCCCCTGAGTAATTGACCCCGCTACCCTGGGGAAAAGCCTCTGACTAACCACCCTGTCTGTGCCCCTCATAATTTTGTAGACCTGTATCAGATCACTCCTCAACCTCCGTCGTTCCAGTGAGAACAAACCGAGTTTATTCAACCAGAGTTGAGTAAGATAACCACAGTGCTCCCTGTACAATGGACAGGTTTCTAAATGTGAACATATTTATTTAGAATTTTAAAAAATTGCTGCAAAAGTGGAATAGGAAGTAGGGTTTTGTCGATGTGGTGTGTGTGTGCAGAAGTGACGTTTCTACTTTATAAATAGTAGCAACATGTTCGCATGTTAATGGCTAAGATCTGGAATGCACTGCCCGAGAGAGTGGTGGAGGCAGGTTCAAACGAGGCATTCAGGGGGGAACTGGACTGTTATCTGAAAAGAAAGAATGCGCTGGGTTACCGGGAGAATTGCACCAAGAACATTGCTCGCTCAAGGAGCTAGCACAGATGTGATGGGCTGAAGGGCCTCTTCCTGTGCTGAAACCATTTGGCGACGGAAGACTGCCTACAGCTTTCCCCACTTAACGTGTTTTCCAGTTCACAAACTGGTAAAGAGTGATTTTCAGCACCGCATGCCCTCAAGAAATCCCTCTGCTGCACAACCAATAAAGTACCAGCTTTATGTAGGAAAGTGAGGAATGTGATGAATGGCTCTTTGATCTATTTTTGGGTGGTGTTGACTGGGGTAGGGGAATAGTGGGGAGAGCAGGATCAGGACACTGGGAGACTTTCCTACCTCTCTGCAAGGGAAACGCATCTTTTGCAACCACTTCAACGTGCAGGTGAGATCTTGGTTTGACACCTCTGATATTGCAACACGCCTTCAGCACTGCACCAGTTAGGATAATGGACCAAGTGTGCTGGAGGGAGGGGCCTTGAACCCACCGCCCTCTGTAATCGATTGGTTAACCTGGTTTGGGTGGAGACTGTGCCCCTAAAATCGACTTCTTCACCTGAACTTTCTGGTCACCCGTACTGCCACATCTATGACTAGCGTTCATATTTTGACTGATTTAAGCTCCATGAAAGCACCTAGGGAAATATTAATACTTTAAAAGATGTTCGATAAGTACAGGTTGTGTGACAGAATGGTTACAGTTCAGAAGGCGCCCACTCAGCCCATTGTATCCGCTCCAGCTCTGAACAATTCCTTTCGCATCATTCTCCCTCCCGCCTTCTTGTTCTAACCCTGCACGCTCTTCCTTAGGACAGCACAGTGGTTAGCACTGCTGTCTCACAGCTCCAGAGACCTGGATTTGACTCCCACCTCGGGTGACTGTGTGGAGTTTGCACGTCCTCCCCGTGTCTGCGTGGGTTTCCTCCGGGGGCAGCACGGTAGCATGGTGGTTAGCATAAATGCTTCACAGCTCCAGGGTCCCAGGTTCGATTCCCGGCTGGGTCGCTGTCTGTGTGGAGTCTGCACGTCCTCCCCGTGTGTGCGTGGGTTTCCTCCGGGTGCTCCGGTTTCCTCCAACAGTCCAAAGATGTGCGGGTTAGGTGGATTGGCCATGCTAAATTGCCCGTAGTGTCCTAAAAAGTAAGGTTAAGGGGGGGTTGTTGGGTTATGGGTATAGGGTGGATACGTGGATTTGAGTAGGGTGATCATTGCTCGGCACAACATCGAGGGCCGAAGGGCCTGTTCTGTGCTGTACTGTTCTATGTTCTATGTGCAGGTCAATTGGATTGGCCACGCTAAATTGCCCCTTAGTGGGTTAGGTTAGGTGGGGTAACAGGGATAGGGCGGGTGGTTTAGGCCTGGGTCGGGTGTTCTTTCGACGTCTCAGTATAGACCTGATGGGCCGAATGGCCTCCTTCTGCACTGTAGGGATTCTATGATCCCTTTTCGAGTTGGCTTTGTATGCAGGCAGTTGACCGAATTGACGTTTTGAAGGTTATGAAGGGAATTGATCAAAGCAAGGAAACCATTCGCTGGTTAATGGTTCAAATCTGAATAGGGCCTAGTGTCACGTGAGGAGTATACATGAAATGAGTTGAAGTTTCCTACTCTGGACTAAATTGTCAGGAAAGTACATTGATGTGGACAGTGTAAGTGAGTTCAATGAGCAATCGAGTGTGTTGCCGGAGAGTGAAGGATGTGCTGAGACTGGGTCCAATGCTCATTCATCACCCTCCACACATGAAAGGCAGGGCACTCGGGAGTGAGACATTTCATTACACACGGCTGAGTGGAAATCTGAAACACTTTCTCCTTTTCCCCCGTACCCAGGTCAGTTATAAATGTCAAAACTGCGATTGACGTGGACCATTCCCAGTTCTCCGTCCACTCCCAGTTCTCGGTCAAAGCCAACTTTCCCATCCACTGCCGTTGCTTGCCCAATCCGCTTGCCTGACTTGGGAGCCTCGGGCAAGCTGCACTTTCCCCCATGTAAGCGCCGGCAAGACCAAAATGGTTCCGCCATCGTGCCGTTCAAATCCCTCCGTGGCCCTGCTACTCGATTGCTGATGAGACAAAACTAGGTGGGAATGGGAGTGGTGAGGATAATGTTCAGAGGCTTCAAAGACGATTTGGACAAGTTGAGTGAGCGGGAAAATGCGTGGCAAATTCAGTATGATGTGGATAAGTGTGACGTTGTCCACTTTGGCAGGGAAAATAGAATGGGAGAGCTTTGTTGAAATGAGGACAGATTGGGAAATGTCGCTGTACAAAGGGACCTCTGCAGGTGCAGCAAGCAATTTGGAAGGCAAATGGGCCTTCGTTGCGAGAGGACTTGAGTACAGGAGCAAGGATGTCATATTACAGCTGGACAGGGCCCTTGGTGAGACCACGTCTAGGCTATTGTGGACAGTTTGGGTCTCCTTACCGCAGAGGGAGTGCGGTTATGGCTCATCAGACTGAGTCCTGGGGTGGGGCGATGGTATATGAGGAGAAATTGGGTCGACTGGGCCTGTATTCACTGGAATTTGGAAAAATCAGAGGGGGGGGGGGGGGGGGGGGGGGTCATTGAAAAGGGCTGGACAGACCTCACTCGGAGGGTGGTGAACCTGCAGAATTCTCGACCATAGAAGGCCGGCGTGGCCAGGTCACTGAATATACGTAAGAAGGAAATAGATTTTTTGGCACTAGGGGCCAAAGGGCACGGGGGGAGTGTGGCATTGACTTAAACGATCCGGCAAAATCCTATTGGATGGTGGAACAGGCTAAAGTGGCTGAATGGCCTGCTCTTATTTTTCTATGTTAGGAGTCAGAGCCACTCTGTGTGACAATGGGGGTGATTGGTGAATGGTTATTGGGACCTGGGTTTTGGACAAGTGGACAGATCAGAGGGATTGGAAAAACCAATCCAGTGAAGTGTTGTCCAATGCAATAGCTTCCCACCTGGCTAATTGGGAATTCCGACAGGATTGTGTTTTGATCTTTGAGTAATTGACTATCTTGTATAGTGTGTGTGATATGTACACATGGGTGTGGGGGGTCGGTTTGGAAGGTATGTGTGTGCGCGCGCACCTCTCTCACACCTGTTACTCTTGAACTACACCGGCTCCCGAGGGTTTGGAGTTTCAGCAGCAGAGGAGCTGAACTGGGAGGCGGACAGCACAGTAAAGATGCAGATTTGAGTCCTGCTGACAGACAGGATGTGGGTTTGAAAAGCAGAGCTGGAGGGTCCGAGGGTTTTGCACAGTTCGATTCAGCCTGTGTATGTGGCCGGGGAGGGGTGTGGAAGGGCCAGGAGACACCCAGCAAACCTCCCTGATGGGCTTTGAGTGAAGCCTTCGTCCAATGTATTCCCAGAAGGGGGAAGTGGAATTATCCCCCACCCCCGGCCATCTACTGATTAAACTGGGACGAGTGGGGTTTGCCCAGTTGGCCTTTTGCCTGTGGGTGATGGGGTTTACCCTGTGGGAGGTGGTAACTGCTGTAAACAGGAAATAATTCTGCTGAAGACAGAAATTGTGACTCTTAAAAAGGAAAGACATGCAAGAAAGGCGGCACGGTGGTTAGCACCGCTGCCTCACAGCGCCAGGGACCCAGGTTCAAATCCGGCCTCGGGTGACTGAGCGTGTAGAGTTTGCACTTTCTCCCAGTGTCTGCGTGGGCGTGCTCCAGTTTCCTCCTACAGCCCAAGGACGTGCAAGTTGGGTGGATTGGCCACGCAAAATTGCCTCTTGGGTGCGGTAGGGTTACTGGGTTAGAGGGGTAGGTGGGGGCATGGGCCTAGTTCGGTTGCTCTTTCACAAGGTCGGTGCAGACTCAATGGGCCGAATGGACTTCGGCACTGTAGTGAGTCGATGATTCTATTCTATGATTTTGCGTGGTGCCGTTCACAACCCCAGGGCGTCTCTAAGTAAACCGGGTAGTTTTTGATGTGTCATCATTGTATTAATGCAGGAGACACGGCGGCCAATTTGTGCGCAGCAAGATCCTACAAAGAGCGATGTAGTAATGAGTAGATCATTTTTGTTGTGATGTCAATCAAGGGATAAATACTGTTTAGGATGCTGGGGGCGGGGGCTAAAGGTAAGGGGGATTCCGGGGATCGGGTGGGTGGGGGTGTTGTAGCCTAGATAGGGTGCTCTTTCAGCGGGTCGGTGCAGGCCCCGATGGGCCAAATGGCCTCCTACTGCACTGTCGGGATTCTATGATTCTCATTTTATGATTTTGTGATAGCTTCCTTGCTCCTCTCTGAAATTGCGTCTTACATCCACACGCGCAGTCAGAGCCCCAGATTAATGTATTGATTGAAATGAGGCACCTCTGACACTGTCGCACGCCCTGGGTGCCGCGCTGCTGTGTCGGCCTCGATACCCAAAGGCAAAACTAACAAGGAATGAACACTGGCATTAAGATTTCTTAAAAAGCCATGTGTGCAAAGGTTTGGAAGTGACTGGGTGGAATAGTTAAAGAGCCAGCAAAACTCTTCCATTTGGGGCTTACGCGCACCGATTCGGAGCATTTACAACCTTGAATGTGGATGAAAGCTCCAGATTGCGATGGTTGGCCATGTATTTTCAGGATTTTCAATTCCAGTTGTTTAATTGCCCCCCCCCCCACCCCACACACACACACACACACACACACACACACAAACTATGTTTCTGGGTCCCCTTGTACAGAACCAGCTGCCATAAATCCTGAGGCCAATTTGTAACCCTGGACCACTTCCCTGATTTAGTGGGAAGTCTGGCAGTGTTCCTGCCGGAGGAAGAAAGGGGAGTGCGGACTGCTGTGCGGTGGGAGGAGTGTATGGAGGGGAGGGGAGGTTGGGGGCTGTATCATTCTCTCTCTCCCCCACCCTCACTCAGCGATACAGCCGCCACTGCTTCCTCTCTCGCTCAGCTTATTTTGAGTAACTGTTCTGTGTAAACAGATCGAGGGCCCACGTGATGGTTGTGGTGTACCTTTCTGTTTTTCTTGTGGGTTATTTACCGGACTTGGTGTCAAGCTGTTGGCTCTTTTAGAAGAAACCTGCGCAAACATCTAACCAACCGCATGCTATTATATTCTTTCTCAGAATTGTGTGTGTGTTATTTTCCCCTTTTTAAAATCCCCCCCCTCCCCCTGGTTGTTTATTCTAGCTGATCCATGGCCTCTGGGACTCCACTGGCACCTCGCCCTGAATGGCTGTTCCTCATCCTGTCAGTCTAGGCCGTGTGTGTTGGCAGACTCTTCACCCATGGGAGGCAGAGTTGCTGACCCAGATTGAACTCTCACCCGATAATCTGCACACTGCGACCTTTTGCAGCAGGGGTCAATGATCGGGGCTCGGCCCCAGTGTAACACCTGATACCCAACACCAGAACTGGAACGTGGGACCGTCCAGCTGGCCATCCGGGGGAGGCTAGTCGGTGTCTACTTTTGTTTTTAAAAAAAAAGAGTAGCTGGTACGCACGGTTGTCACTGTGCGTCAATGGCGGGGGGGAGTGAATGTTCAAGGTGGTGGGTGGGATATCAGTCAAGCTTTGTCCTGGGTGGTGTCGAGCTTCTTGTTTGGTGTGTAGAGCCGAACATCTTCCTGCTAAGGGTGCACCTGCATCAATGGTGTGCAGCCCCCCGTTCACCTTGAACTGACCAGGGCACGGCGAGTATAAAAGGTGCAGAAAGACGAGCGTACATTTGTTTAGCGCCTGCCACATCCACAGCACTTTGGTGTGGCTATTCTCGTAAAATGGGAAACCGCCGGGCAGCACGGTGGCCTAGTGGTTAGCACAACCGCTTCACGGCGCTGAGGTCCCAGGTTCGATCCCGGCTCTGGGTCACTGTCCGTGTGGAGTTTGCACATTCTCCCCGTGTCTGCGTGGGTTTCGCCCCCACAACCCAAAAATGTGCAGAGTAGGTGGATTGGCCACGCTAAATTGCCCCTTAATTGGAAAAAATAATTGGGTAATCTAAATTTATTTTTAAAAAAATGGGAAACCGCCAACCCCTGGAGGCGAGATGAAGTAATGGACAGGCCGTCTGTTTTCAGCAATGTTGCTCGGGTGATGATATAGAATTTACAGTGCAGAAGGAGGCCATTCGAGTCTGCGCCGGCTCTTGAAAGAGCACCCTACCCAAGGTTAACACCTCCACCCTATCCCCATTACCCAGTAACCCCACCCAACACGAAGGGCAATTTGGACACTAAGGGCAATTTAGCACGGCCAATCCACCTAACCTGCACATCTTTGGACTGTGGGAGGAAACCGGAGCACCCGGAGGAAACCCACGCACACACGGGGAGGATGTGCAGACTCCACACAGGCAGTGACCCAAGCCGGAGTCGAACCTGGGACCCTGGAGCTGTGAAGCAGTTGTGCTATCCACAATGCTACCGTGCTGCCCATAAATATTGACCTTGCAGGGTTAGCACTGCTGCCTCAGGGCGCCAAGGACCCGGGTTCCATCCCGGCCCTGGGTTGCTGTCCGTGTGAAGTTTGCACATTCTCGCCGTGTCTGTGTGGGTCTCGCCCCCACAACCCAAAGATGTGCAGGGTAGGTGGATTGGTCACACTAAATCATCCCTTAATTGGACAAAAAAATGAATTGGATACTCTTAACTTTTAAAAAAATATATATTAACCATGCAAACATTCTTGCTGTTTTCAGAGAGGGAAGACAGAGCCTTAATTTAATGTCTCATCTGAAAGACAGGACCTCCAACAGTCCTGCACTGGGCAGATATCTCAGCCTTCAGTCCCCTGTGGTTTAATGGGTAGTATACCATCCACTCTGGTGCCATGCACTATAGGCCAGAGGTCCCATCCTGTCTGTATGGAGTGTTTGCAGAGGTTAGGTTAGCTAATTGTTGGGTTACGGGTATAGGGTGGGTGCGTGGGTTTAAGTGGGGTGATCATTGCTCGGCACAACATCGAGGGCCGAAGGGCCTGTTCTGTGCTGTACTGTTCTATGTTCTATGTAATCGTAATAACGATGATCACGTTTCTACAGTTCCTCTCGATGCCCCTACTTTTTTCCAACACCTTGGGCCATGGGTTTGCTGAGAGATGCCCCGCACAGTCCAATTGTCTGTTGGCACACGCTGGCCACAGTCACAAATGGCCAAGTAGCGTCGAGTGCTTATAATCGTCCCACAGCTGGAGTCTGAAAATCATTGGGTGACATCCTTTGGGGCGGCACGGTGGCACAGTGGGTAGCTCCAGGGATCCCGGGTTCAATTCCGGCCTTGGGTGTAGAGTTTGCAAGTTCTCCCCGTGGCTGCAGGGGCTGACTCTGGATGCTCTGGTTTCCTTCCACAGTCCAAAGACTTACAGGCTAGGTGGTGTTACTGGGTTACCGGGATAGGGCAGTGGTGTAGACCTAGGTAGGGTGCAGACTTGATGGGCCGAATGGCCTCCTTTGGTACTGTAGGGACTCCATGGTTCAAAGTGTTTGTCTTAAGTTTGTAAATTGTTTTTTTTTTGTTGTTTAGGTTTGTCCACATCGGCCAAGACTCTCCCAACAGAAAGAGTGGGCGAATGCCCCTCAGCTCGGTCCTGAGGAGGTAGGTGAGCAGTCCCTCTCCCCCGCTCTCTTTATTATTCTTTCTCCTCGTTCACTTGGCTAATACTGACGATCATTATCTGTGTCAGGTTTGGGATGTGCCTACACGGGCTGCGCTCTGATCCATTGCGACCCGGTCATAGATGTGGGTGAGTCCCATGATTTCACTCTGTCAGAGTCCCTTTCTCCCGTCCATTTCAAGGGTGACTAGGGGTGGGCAACTAATTCTGGCCTTGCCAGCAACGCCCACACCCCAAGAACAAATGAACAAAAAAACAATCCACGTCTTGATCATTCCGGGGTCGTTGGCTCTAGGCTACTGGTCCCCTTTGTGTTGTTGTTGGCGGAGTATTCGCACTCGGCAGGGCAATGGGCGCTGGTTGGTGGGATGGGATTGGGAGGAATTAAGGTTTGTGTATGAATCACATGGCCCATCGGGCCTGCTCCGCCATTCAGTACAATCAAGGCTGATCTTGGGCTTCAACTCCATTTTCCCGTCCGCTCCCCATATCCCGAAATTCCCTGAGAGATTAAAAAAAAATCTAGTCTATTCCAGCCTTCAACATATTAAATGATAGTGCACCCACAACCCTTTGGGGTAGAGAATTTAGTGAATTCCAACGGTCCGCAACCCTTTTGACTGGGTAACCATTTAGCCACATAGGAACAGGAGTAGGCCATTCAGCCCGTCGAACCTGGCTCCACCATTCAATTGAATCACGGCTGGTTACCTACCTTAGCAGCACTTTCACTGCATTACCCCCAAATCCTTCGATGTCATTCGTCTGTAGAAATCTCTCTGTTTCTGTCTTGATAATGCTGCACGATTGAGCTTCCACAGCCCCCTCGGGCCGAGAATTCCAAAGGATCACCACTCTCTTGAGTGAAGAAATTCCCCCCTCCTCCAAATCGTAAGTGGCCTGCTCCTTATTCTGAGCCTCTGGACTCGCCAACCAGGGGAAAACATCTTATCTGTTGAGACTGTAAGAATTTTGCGCATTTCAATTAGGCACCCCCTCATTCTTTGAACATTTTCCTCTTATTAATAATAATCTTTATTAGTGTCACAAGTAGGCTTACCTTTAACACGGCAATGAAGTTACTGTGAAAAGCCCCTCGTCGCCACATTCCGGCGCCTGTTCGGGTACACTGAGAGAATTCAGAATGTCCAATTCACTTAACATGCATGTCTGACAAAACATGTCAAAACTGTGCTCCCAAATACAATCTCACCAAGGCTCTAAATCCAACAGCAGTGATGATCAGATGGCACCAAGCTTGGGTTAGAAAAGCCAAAATATGGAGAAGAAGGGAAAATGAATGAAGTGTGCACTTCTTTGGTGTGCCCGTGTGCGCGCGCGTATATGTGGCCAGGTTTAGCTGTTGTCACTGCAGATTCCATCCAATGCCGGTGTACGTCTGCTGCTTCTGAACGTTTAATGGCTGCAGAATCGCTGCTTAGTAATTGGCTGGTAGGAATTGTTTTCGCAGAGTCGGGATCTGTCCGTTAATATCGCGAGGCACTTTTCAAAGTTGTCCTGTTCCGTTTCTACCAAAGGACAACCCCCAGAATGCACCACGCCCATAGCTCACTGATGGTTTGGCACATCTCGATTCCAGGTTCTTCAGCATGTGCAAGCTAGTTGTTTTAATCATTACTTCCTGTTCAACTTGATCACTGCTTTAGCTCGTACTTTTACTACTGAACCCGCTGATGATGAATTTCTGATGTCAACGTCTGCCTGTCATGGTGTGCTTGCTGGCCTCCCACCAATGGTGGTGCTGTTGGGACACCTCTTCCCACCCTTCCCACCCCCCTTCAGAATTCTGTGCTGAACCAAAATCCAGATCTTTAAGAGAATTGACTGGACATGGTGGCAGGAAGAGATGCCATCTATCAAAGGGTATCGGGAGAAAGCAGAATAAAGGATGAGACAAGGTGGCTCAGGGTGAAATGTGGTGCAAAATTGATGGGCCATTTTGTGTTCCAACATTCTCTGACTCTTCATTTCCAGCATCTGCAGTTTTGGACTTGTATAACATGGCTTGATTTGCCTGTTTCGTCTCACTTCACATCAAGGCCAAAAAAAAAAGGTGATTCTTTATTATTTTGATCTGGTCGCCAAGGTGGGTTTGGGGGTAGTCAGCGAAGGGAGTGAGATTAGGAGGTATCTAACATGAGAGGGTCGTTGATGGTTCTTTTTCCGACACTGTCTCCTTCCCCTCGGAAAGTGCCCGTATCTGAAGGGATGAGGCTCAATGGACCACCTCGCCTGGATGACTGGTCATGGACAAACTGACAGCCAGCGCCGCAGGCATTTTGACTGTGGGGCATCGTGGCCCAGCGCAATTCCACTCACGTCTGGTAGCACAGTGGTTAGCACTGTTACTTCACAGTGCCAGGGTTCGATTCCCACTTGGGTCACTGTTTGTGCGGAGTCTGCACGTTCTCCCCGTGTCTGCGAGGGTTTCCTCCGGGTGCTCCGATTTCCTCCCACAAGCCCCGGAAGGCTTGTTAGGTGAATTGGACATTCTGAATTCTCCCTCTGTGTACCCGAACAGGTGCCGGAATGTGGCGACGAGGGGATTTTTACAGTAACATCATTGCAGTGTTAATGTAAACCTACTTGTGACAATAATAAAGATTATTGTTACATCCAGTGCCCACATGTTCGGGCAACCCGGACAAATTGGGAATGGTTCAATGCCGCAGATAGGAAGCAGAGAATTGACCCGGGGAACTCTGCCTGAGGAAGTTCACTTCTGTGAAGTTGTGGCTAAGGGGAGAGAATCAAACACAGAATGAGCTGCCTGGTTTTCAATTTCTGACCATGTTTTAGGCACTTCCTTAACCTGTAGCTGAAGGAACTTTGCATATTCCATTTTGTCAGTGGGTTAAATCTCCCGCATGCACTTCCAGCATTCCTACTGGCAGGACAATCTGTCCTCTTTTTTTTCCTCCTATCACTAATGATAGAGCATTCCGACTGCATCAACTCCCTGGAATCCCCTTCCTGAACCGTGTGTCCAGTTAACTCCCCGAGCCTAAGAATCCTTTCCAAGTTCTTCCCGCCGACTGGACATTCAGTTCCTTCTCCTGCGGCTCATTGTCTCCTGCACCTCTCCGACTTTCGCCTTGGGTGAGCGAGGAAAAGGAAGCCTGGCACCCTGGGTCAGCTGTGCCCAGTGTCCGGGTGAACCCACAGCACCCACTGAAAATCGGGTTGTTTAATGCTGCACCTCCTCGATGATTTGTTTGGAAGATGAGCGTGCTTGGCCAGCGATGCACTTGAAAGGAAACCATATCGGGGAGAGAGATATTTAAATAAAGGTGAAGTGAAGGAGGGTGAGAGAACGCGTGCGTGTGGAGCATTAACCTCAGGATGGTCTACTTGCGCCTTGGTGTGTTTATGGAGGTGAAACTGTATTTAAACAGTGACTGACAGCAAAGTGGGGAAATCCCCTCAATATACAGTCGGATCTTCGGTTCTGAGACTGGGTCAAACCACAGGATAAGAGAATATAAAGTGCCCCCCACGGTACCTGCCACTATATTTCGCCTCTTTGATCATACAATTTCCATGACTAAATGTTGCAGTGTAACCCCAGCTCATACGCATGCTGACGTCTGTGCATCTCTCTCATCTTGCGACTTGGTTTCAAGTGAGGTCCATAACACTGGGGAGAACCCTCCTGTTCCTCCTTTGAAGTAGTATCTTTGATGTCCACCGTAGCGTCTCTTCTGAAAGCCGGCACCTACTAACTGTGCGGCACTCCCATCAGTGCGGCGCTGAGAGTGTCAGCCTCGATTATTTATTTATTTTTTTGTCCAGTTGCCTGGATTGGGGGACTTGAACCCACAGTTTGCTACCTGAAGTAAGAGCACAAACTCAGTCAGCTGATATTTCATCTCACTCCACACCCCTCCTCCCAGACAAACGTGTCTGTTGGCTCTGTTGAGGGCGAGCTTTGACCTGCCGGATTGCACCGTGGAGTGCGGCCTGTGATTTCAGGCCTGACGGGCGGCAGACCAAGCGGATCAGCTGACAGCAGGCAAACCCTCCCCCCCCCCCATGGCATCGATTTCCTTCCTCGGCCGAGAGGTAAATATTTGAAAGCAGCATGGAAAACTGGAGTTGACTGGTTCTGGTCGCTTGACTGCTGCCTCTTGTTTGCTTCCCCAGGCGCCCTCATGTTGGACCCAGTATTTGCTCTGAGCGCTGGTTGTTTGTCTGGCTCTGAGCATGTGCAATGGGAGCCACTCGCCTGCGAGGCTGTCGTTGAGTTGAGCGGCCGCCCCAGGATGAGGGGAAGAGAGGGAACACGGACGGGCCTGGCTGCAGGTCAGTGCGCGTCTGGCTGGCGAGGGCAGTGCAGGTTTGAGTCTTGCACTTCAGATATCGAGATATGTAGCAATCCCCACCCTTATCCGTACCGTGCTCCCCACCCCCCTTCATTACAATTTGATCATTTTTGACCAGTTGCTGTTATGCAAATAGCACGTTTGGGTCAGTTTAGACCCCAAATTCCTTTTGACAGTCTAATTAAAGTGGTCGCTTTAATGCAGCATCATATGGCTGAAGCACAAACAAACTGCAGTGCTGCTCATGGCCAATCCATTAACCCTGTGCTGTGTAAATAAGGGTGAGACAGAGAGAGAGACTGGGGTGGGGGGTGGAGAGAGAGAATGGTAGCACACTCTGGACTGTCCCAGTATTTGTTTTTTTGTAAACCAGGAAGTTGAGACTGAACTTTTGTCCTCAGTACGCATAGTCAGATCCACAGACCCACAGGGAGGCTGGCTAGGTTATAGACTGGTAGAGTCAGTCAGTCCGTGCCCCCCCCCCCATCTCAAATAGGGCAGGGACTCCTTCCTTAGCTGTGCGAGGCAGTAGCCACTCCCCTCTTGCACAAGGACTGAGGTTCTGCTGAAGGAATATCAGCAGCTATCGGCCAAGTTCAAAAGCAGAACAACAAAGGTAATAATCGCCGACTTGCTACCCGGGCCAGGAGCTAAATGGCGCAGGATCAATAAGATTAAGGAGGTAAATACGTGGTTCAAAGGTTGGCGTGGGAGAAATGGGGTTGTATTCATGGGACATTGGCACCAGTACGGGGGAAAAGGGAACCTGTTCCGATGGGACGGTCTTCATCCGAATCATGCTGGGACCAGAGTCCTAACGAATCGGGTAACTAGGGCTGTAGATAGGGCTTTAATTTAAATAGTGGGGCGGGAGAGTGTTGTATGGAGAATTAGAAAATCAAAGTTAAAGAGATGAGAGTTCAGATTAATGATGAGGACTTTAAACTAGTTAAAGGGACCAAGGGCTCAGGAGAGGCTAATAAAGTTTCCAGAACATGTAATAGAACAGAGAGTATAGAAAGCGGCAGGAATCTAACTTCAAGCACAGTAAAAAAGGGGACAACTATGAGAAGGGAGGCTGTCAACACAGGACTGAGGGTGTTGTACCTAAATGCACACAGTATACAGAACAAGGTTACTGAACTTGTTGCACACATTGAAATTGGTAGGTAGGGTGTTTTTAAAATTTTTTTACAGTACCCAATTATTTTTCCAATTAAGGGGCAATTTAGCGTGGCCAATCCACCTACCCTGCACATCTTTGGGTTTGAAGGTGAAACCCACGCAGACACGGGGAGAATGTACAAACTCCACACGGACAGTGACCCAGGGCCGGGATTCGAATTTGGGTCCTCAGCGCTGTGAGGCCGCAGTGCTATAACCACTGTGCCACCATGCTGCCCAGCGGGTACGATGTGGGCATCACAGACGTGGCTGCAAGGGGATCAGGGCTGGGATCAAAATATCCAAAGATATGTGTCCTATCGAAAGGACAGGCAAATGGGTAGAGGGGGCAGAGTTGCATTGTTCGTAAGAAATGAACTTGAAGCGATATACGGTCGGAAGGTGTAGAATCTGTATGGGTAGGGCTGAGGAAATTATCGGCCGGTTAGCCTAACTAGGGTTGTTGGTAAGATTTTAGAGTTTATTATTAAGGATGAGATTGCGGAGTACTTAGAAGTGCATGATAAAATAGGACTGTCAGTGCAGATTTATCATGGGGAGGTCATGCCTGACACATCTGTGTTAGGATTCTTTGAGGAGGTAACAAGGAAGATGGACAAGGAAAACCAGTGGACGTGATTTATTTAGATTTCCAGCAGGCCTTTGACAAGGTGCCGCACAGGAGACTGTTAAATAAGGTAAGAGTCCGTGGTGTTGGGGGCAAGGTACTGGCATGGATAGAGGATCGGCTGACTGGCAGAAGACAGAAAGTGGGGATAAAGGGGTCTTTTTCAGGATGGCAGCCCATGATATTAACGATCTGGAAGAAGGAGCTGAGGGTGTTGTTACTAAGTTTGCAGAGGATTCAAAGATCTATAGAGGGACAGGTAGTGTTGAGGAAGCGGGGGTGGGGGGGGGGGGGGAGTGGGGGGTGGGGCTGCAGAAGGACTTGGACAGGCTCGGAGAGTGGGCAAAGAAGTGGCAGATGGAATACCGTGTGGAAAAGTGAGGTGCATTTTGGTAGGAAGAATAGACTATTTTCTAAATGGGAAAAAGCTTCCGAAATCTGAAACACAGAGACTTGAGAGTCCTAGTTCAAGCTTCTCTTAAGCTTAACATGCAGGTTTAGTCGGCAGTTAGGAAGGCAATTGCAATGTTAGCATTCATGTTGAGAGGGCAGTAATAATAATATACAAGAGCAGGGATGTACATCTGAGGCTGTACAAGGCTCTGATCAGACCACGTTTGTTGTACTGTGAGCAGTTTTGGGCCCTGTATCGAAGGAAGGATGTGACCTTGGAAAGGGTCCAGAGGAGGTTCACCAGAATGATCCCTGGAATGAAGGGCTTATCATATGAGGAGCGGTTGAGAACTCTGGGTCTGTACTCGTTGGAATTTAGAAGGATGAGGGGGGATCATATTGAAACTTACAGGATACTGAGAGGCCTGGATAAAGTGGATGTGGAGAGGATGTTTCCATTAGTAGGAAAAACTAGAACCAGAGGACACCATCTCAGACGAAAGGGACGATCTTTTAAAACAGATGAGGAGGAATTTCTTCAGCCAGAGGGTGGTGAATCTGTGGAACTCTTTGCCGCAGAAGGCTGTGGAGGCCAAATCACTGATTGTCTTTAAAACATAGATAGGTTCTTGATTAGCAAGGGGATCAGGGGTTTCGGGGAGAAGGCAGGAGAATGGGGATATGAGAAATTATTAGGCATGATTGAATGGCAGAGCAGACTCGATGGGCCGAATGGCCAAATTCTGCTCCTACATCGTATGGCCTCCCCTCCCATGGCCCCCATTCTGACATACTCAGGACCGTTCCCCATTCTTCAGTCCTTATTGACACTCTTCACTTTGTTGAACCCGCGTATATACGGCACCCCTCCCCAGCTCTTTTCCCCAGCCACCCACTCTCTAAGCTCCCTCCACATAATTCCCATTTCACAATTGTCCTCCTTCCCAGTGTCTTGCTGTCCCCTCTGCCGACAATGCTTACAGGATGTGGATGTTTACTTGCTTCCATTCACTGCTTCAGTCCCTCCTGTCCCTATTGTGCCTCTTTAAACCAGCAGCAGCAGGTCAGGTCCTCCCATCCCCTCGACACGTCCATCTTGGCGGAGTCACTGAGCTGGAGAGAAACGCCTGCGGAACCTGACGGCTTTGTACCCCAACCCGCCCCGTGCCTAACCCTTGAGGCGTCGTCCTTGGACCCCCCCCCCCCCTCCCAAACTCGGAGTACAACTGAGCCCAGTCTGAAAATGTAACAGAAGATCGGTGGCCTGTGTAACTGAGTAAAATATCGCAGGTGGTAAGATACGTGCGTACCTTTGTGTGCATACAGCACTCGCTGTTTTCTTCAGTATCCAGAACCAGTGCAGTACTGGTCGACAGTGCAAGGGAGCTGATGTGACTCAATTCATAAAAATCATTCCCAGTAAGTAACTTTCTCCTGGATAGTCGGAGCAGGAAAAGCAGATGGGCTGCGTCCAGCGTGAGGGGGTCCTGGTAGAAAGCTGGCCATGTCAATCAACTGGCCTCCCCTTTCAAACCTGTCTGTGATCCGTCCGTCTCCAGGCTTCTCCATTCAGGAGAACGGTCGGTTTGTTCGTTCCTAGTTTCTCATTTCCAGCACCAACTGAAGCAGTCTCCTCGTGCCCCCACCCCCACCCCACCCCACGAACTGGACGGAGGCGACCCCCAGCGCTGTCTTGAGGAACGGGGGGGTGAACTCCCACCAATATCTAGCCTTCAATCAGCATCGCTGAAACAGAATATCGAGTCATCGCTGTTGATGGGACCGTGCAGTGCACAAATTAACCACCGCGTTGTCTGCATTATAACAACAACTGCACTTCAATAGCTGTAAAGTGCGTTTCGCTGTACTCAAGTCATGAAGGATGCTATAGAAATGTAGCTCATATAACTTATCCAATTTTGTCAGGTTGCACTTCCCCTCGATGGTAGGAGCTGAAATAGCGGGCCACGCAAACACGCCATGCAGTATCACCCAGCTATACACCCAGAGTTGGGGAGAGGGAAGGGGCTCCTGGCGTTAGTTGTGGTATTCTCATTTATATTTTCATCAGGCTCTGCTCTGACCTATAAGCGACTGATGGGCAACACCAGCGAGCTCCGTGAAGGTTCCTCCGCCGGAGATGATCACACTTTCCTTTTTGTAACAGACACTAAGTTAGTGGGCGGCACGGTAGCACAGTAGTTAACACAGTTGCCTCACAGCGCCAGGGTCCCAGGTTCGATTCCCATCTTGTTTCACTGTCTGTGCGGAGTCTGCACGTTCTCCCCGTGTCTGTGTGGGTTTCCTCTGGGTGCTCCAGTTTCCTCCCACGGTCCAAAGATGTGCAGGTTGGGTTAATTGGCGATGCTAAATTGTTCTTAAGTGTCCAAAAAAAGGTTAGATGGGGTTACGGGGACAGGGTGGGGGTGTGGGCTTAGGTAGGGTGCTCTTTTCAAGGGTCGGTGTTGACACGATGGGGAGAATGGCCTCCTTCTGCACTGCAAATTCTATGACACACCCTGAGACCTTCTGCTAAGTTAAAGGTTTTACATAGCTGTAAGTTGTTGTTGTGCCTTCAGCTGTTTGGAGCTCTGAAAGTGTTCCTGTGCAGGCCTGGCCTGTTACAAAAAGGAAAGTGTGATCATCTCCGGCGGAGGACCCTTCACGGAGCTCGCTGGTGTTGTCCATCAGTCGCTTATAGGTCAGAGCAGAGCCTGAGGAAAATATAAATGAGAATACCACAACTAACGCCAGGAGCCCCTTCCCTCTCCCCAACTCTGGGTGCATAGCTGGGTGATACTGCATGGCGTGATTGCGTGGCCCGCTATTTCAGCTCCTACCATCGAGGGGAAAGGAGAAACTGTGGTTAGGTGTTAGGATTGTTCTCCTTTGAGTCCAGAAGGCTGCAGGCTCCGATCTCTTCAAAAAGAACAAGGTAAGAGTAAATAGTCTGATTCCAATGGTACACAGGCTAGTAACCGGGGAACACCGATTTAGGGTAATTGGCCAAAGAATCACTGGTGAGATGAGAAGAATTTGTTTATAATCAGTCAGTGACAATGATCTGGACGGTTATCAGAAAGCAGGTTCGATAATAACTTTCAAAAGGGGGTAGAATACGTTCTTAAAGGGAGAATTGCTGGATTTTGGGAGGGGGAAACGGGTTTTCAAAGAGTTTGCACAAGCACAAGTTATGCGTTGTATGATTGTGTGATAGTTTGTTGAAGTGAAGGTCCTGGGGCTTGCTGACATACAAACTGTAGTAATCCACGGGAGGCAGGAGTTCCGTCACCACACCAATATTTATTTACAATAACGATATTACAGGAGCAGCTACAAAAAGTGCTGCTGGCAGTCCAGTCAACTTAAGACTGGCTCACAAAGCCTACACAGGTGATTATATGGGCTCTCTCAATGAGCTATCATTGAGGGAGCTCATACTCCAATTGGCCAACCAATAAAGCCAATTGGAGTTCATTACCCCCCCCCCCCCCCAAAAAAGGTCCGAGGAATTCCTGCCAGCTGGCATTCCTCTGAGCTTCTTCATGCTCCTCATGTCTGGGTCTGTCACCTCTGTGTCGTCCGCCGGGTCGTTCTCCGAAGTGTACCTTATAGGTGCCCGTCTTTTCCTTGACGACCTCCTTGGAAGTTGTTCTTCCTCCTCCTCGGGGAGAGGTGTCGCGGCGGCCTCGTCGAGTGTGTCCAACTCTGATGACTGGATGACGGGGTCTGGAGAAATTGCTCGGGGCTAGGGTTTGGGTATCCTTTCCGTCTGGACTATCCCAGCTTGAGACGGTCCTGCTTCGCCTGCCTCCAGGTGTGGTTCCGCTGCCCTTATTTGGTCTAGGTGTTTCTTCAGCACCTTACCTCCTGTTGCAACCTCATAGGATATGGGCCCTGTTTGGGACTCTACCGTGCCTTTGACCCACGTTGGTCCATTCCCATAATTCTTGACCCAAACCGGTGCCCCCACCTGGAAATGTCTCTGCTGCCGACTATTATCATGCCCCCTGCATTGGGCCTCCTGTTGTTTCTCCACTTTCCCCGTTAAATTTGGGAAAAGGAGACTCAGCCTCGTTCACAGCCGCCTTCCCGTTAAGAATTCAGCTGGCAGTATGCCCGTTGTGGAATGCGGTGTGGTCCTGTAATCAAACAGCCAGCGGGAGAGCTTTGTGTCTATTGACGCTGCCGGCTGCTTCTTGAGTCCCATTTTAAGTGTCTGGACTGCGCTCTCTGCCAGGCCGTTGGTCGCTGGATGGTAAGGGGCCGTTTTGATGTGACGGACTCCGTTTTCCATCAGGAATTTTCCAAATTCCCCACTTGTGAATGCCGTTCCGTTGTCCGACACCAATACCTCCGGAAGTCCATGTGTTGCAAACGAGGCCCTGAGCTTTTCAATTGTCGATGCTGTGCTTGCCGTGTTTACCCGGTGGACATCCAACCATTTGGAGTGGGCGTCCACTATCACCAAAAACATTGAGCCCATGAAAGGGCCGGCGTGGTCAATATGCAGGCGGGTCCACGGTCTGCCTGGCCATTCCCACGGGTGCAATGGCGCCGCTGGTGGCACTCTTTGCCCCTGTTGGCACTCCTGGCACCGACGTACTAAGGCTGCTATGTCTGTGTCCAAACCTGGCCACCAAACGTAGCTTCGAGCTAGCATCTTCAGTTAAGATTGCTTGACGGCCCTGAGCTGGGACGATTACCCGGGTTCCCTATAATAGGATACCGTCTTCTACGGTTATTTGGTCCCTTCTGCTCCAGTATGGGTGCATCTGGGGCTCCACTGGTCTTTCCAGTTCCCCTGTTAGCAGTAAATGCTTCATCTTGGCTAAAACTGGGTCTTTTTGCGTCCACAACCGAATATGTTGTGCGTCTACTGTTAGGGTGTCCAAAAAATTTTGAGTCATTACTGTCTCCTCTACTTTTGGTATTTGCGGCGGAGTGTCCGGGAGGGGAAGTCTGCTCAAAGCATCTGCATGTGCTACTCGCGTTCCCGGTCTGTGCTCCAGAACGTATCTATATGCCGCCAGTAGCAACGTCCAGCGTTGGATTCTAGCTGATGCAATCGGGGGTATTGACTTGTCTTCTTTTAATAACCCTAATAATGGCTTATGGTCCGTCACTATGGTGAATTTCCGCCCGTACAGATACTGGTGAAATTTTTTTACTGCGAATATCACCGCCAGTCCTTCCTTCTCGATTTGGGCGTACTTCCTCTCAGCCATCGCCAAGGTCCTCGAAGCATAGGCTATTGGCCGTTCTTCCCCATTACTTCCTCTATGGGCTAAGATGGCTCCTATCCCGTAGGGGGATGCATCACAAGTGACCACCAACTCCTTCCTTGGGTCATAATGCTCTAGGACATTTTCGGATGACAGCTGTTCCTTAATGTCCCTAAATGCTCTGTTTTGGCGGGTGGACCATTTCCATTCTTGCCCCTTTTTTAGTAGCTGGTGGAGGGGATCTAGGATGGACGCCCTATTTTCAATAAATTTTCCATAATAGGTTACCAACCCTAGAAATGATCGTTAGTCCTGGACCGTGGTGGGAGCTGGGGCTTCTTTTATTGCCCTTACTCTGTCTTCTAATGGATGTAAGCCTGACTCGTCTACTTTATATCCCAGGTACGTGACTTGTGGGGCCAGAAAAACACATTTTTCCCTTTTTAGCCGTACGCCTGCCTTTGCGAAACGCCTGAGCACTTCCTACAGGCTCCTTAAGTGTTCCCTGTTTGTCCTACCCGTGATTAAGACGTCGTCCAAATAAATCGCCACCTGTGGTAGTCCCTGCAGAATATTTTCCATCGTACGCTGGAATATAGCGCAGGCTGATGACACTCCAAAAGGTAGCCTAGTATAACGAAAAAGGCCCTTCAGGGTGTTGATCGTAGCGAACTTCTGGGAGCCCTTGTCCAGTTTTAACTGCAGGTAGGCGTGGCTCATGTCTAGTTTTGTGAACAAAAGCCCACCTGCCAATTTGGCATATAGGTCGTCTATTTTTGGGATTGGGTATTTGTCCAGCAATGCGTATTTGTTTACTGTCTGTTTGAAATTACCACAGAAACGTATCGAGCCGTCTGGCTTCAAAATTGGTACCACCAGCGCTGCCCATTCCGAGAATTGTACTGGTCTGATAATGCCGTCGCGCCGTAACCTTTCTATTTCGTCATCTACTTTCTTCCTTAATGCAAAAGGTACCGGCCTGGCCTTACAAAATTTCGGAAGGGCTTCTGGGTCCACCTGCAAAGTTGCTTTGGCGCCTATGATTTCCCCCAAACCTTCCTGGAAGACCTCCGGGTATTTTTGGAGTACTCCACTCAACTGCCCGCTTCCACTCTGGAAAATTTTCATCCAATCTAATTTTAGGTCTTTCAGCCAGTTCCGTCCAATTAAGCTCGGTCCGGAGCCCTCTACTATCGTCAACGGTAATCTGAGCAATTGTTTCTCATATTCCACAGGTACATGAGTCGTGCCTAGAACTTCCAGGGGTTCCCCCGTGTAGGTTTTAAGTTTCGTCGATGTTTTGTTAGCGTTAGTGGCTGGAGTCCATCTTTGATTTTTCTAAATGCTGCCACTCCCATTACTGATACGGCCGCACCCGTGTCTATTTCCATTATTGTCGGCCGCCTGTTCACCCGTGGGGTAATCCTAATGGGTTCTGCTTTCTTCGTTGTAATATTATATAATTGTTCCCCTTTGGAGGAGGATGGGGTGTCTAGGTTGTGTACTTCCCTGCGTCCCCACCTGCTATTCCTCTTTTGCCACCTCCTTTTAGGGTTTCTGTCGTTGTTACCCCACTCTGGTGCCAGAAACGGTCCTTCTCTGTTGGGGGAGTCTCAGCCGGTACTTCCCTCTGTCTCCAGTTAGTCCTGGCAGATCTGGGGCTTTCCTTTTTCCCTCTATTCCTCAGGTTTTTCCTGAGAGCGCCTATCTGGTAGCAGGACCCGTTGTGGTAGTCCCTCTCAGGTATCTACCTCCATTGGCATGCCCTGTAGTTCCTGCGCCCCACTTGCTGCTTTTTCTAGGGACAGTGCGAGCTGTAACGCCTGCCTGCAGTCTAGCTCCGTTTCCGCCAACAGGCGTTTCTGTATTGTGAGGTCGTTTATGCCACACACTAACCGATCCCGAAGCATTTCATTTAGCGTCAGTCCGAACTCACATTTTTCCGCCAGCCTTCTCAGGCGGGTCAAGAAATTCGTGACTGACTACCTGTCTTCCCGCTTCGCTGTGTAGAATCTGTACCTACGCAAAATGAGGGGTGGTTTTGGGTCGTAGTGCTCTTTCACCAATTCCGTTACTTCTTGGAAAGTTTTCGTGTACGGCGCATCGGGATAAGTCAGACTACGTATAATGGCGAAAGCGGAGGGTCCGCACGCCGACAGCGGGATAAGCCGTCTCCTTTCGTCCGTCAGTATATAATTTGCCCGGAAGAAGTAACACATTCTCTCCACATACTGGGACCAGTCCTCAATAGCCGGGTCGAATGCCTCTAACCTCCCAAAAAACGACATTTTTAAAATGGTAAGGCTTACCCTACAAACAGTGCTGCTAACAGTCCAGTCAACTTAAGACTGGCTCACAAAGCCTACACAGGTGATTATATGGGCCCCCTCAATGAGCTATCATTGAGGGAGCTCATACTCCAATTGGCCAACCAATAAAGCCAATTGGAGTTCATTACACAAACTATTTCATATCATAGATAGAATTTACAGTGCAGAAGGAGGCCATTCAGCCCGTCGAGTCTGCACCGGCCCTTGGAAAGAGCACCCTCCCCAAGCACCCTATCCCAGTAACCCCACCTAACCTTTTTGGACGCGAAGGGGCAATTTAGCATGGCCAATCCACCTAACTCGCACATCTTTGGACTGTGGGAGGAAACCCACGCAGACACGGGGAGAAGTGCAGACTCCGCACAGACAGTGACCCAAGCCGGGAATCAAACCTGGGACCCTGGAGCTGTGAAGCAACTGTGTTAACCACTGCGTTACCGTGCTGCCCATTTCCTTCTGGTCCAAGTCAGAATGTTTGTCAGATTGGTCCTAACGTTTAATGATTCAGGAGATGAGGGTGTCGCTGGGCTGGGCCAGTATTTATCACCCATCCCGAATGGCCCTTGAACTGGGTGTCTCGCTTGGCAGTTTTCAGAGAGGCATTTAAGAGTCCACCACATTGCTGTGGGTCTGGAGTCACATGTCGGCCAGACCAGGTAAGGACGGCAGATTTCCTTCCCTAAAGGGGGAGATCAGTGAGCCAGGAGGGTTTGTACAACAAAAGGCACTGGTCACCAATGGATTTATTTTTAAAATTTAATTCAAATGTCACCAAGTGCTGTTGTGGGTTCCCAGAGCTTTATCCTGGCTCTCTGGATTGCCAGTCCAGTGACGATACCACCACACCAATGCCTCCCCTACTCAGATTGGCATAGTCTTTCTCTCGTCCTCCCACTCAGTTGTGACCTGTTGACGCTCACTGGGCTACAGTTCTGTGAGCATCGTTTGCCCTCAGTTGCTTCGTCTGCATGGGGAGCGATGGGCTATTCGATGGTGGGTTGAAGCCTCACAGGCACTCTCCATCATGGGGAGGAGGGGGGGGGGGGGTGGAATGGTTGCAACGCCAATCGAGACCCAATGACGATGGGTTGGTGGTCACCGTGGTGACTTTGTTACGGTCTTGGCTGAAACCAGCCGAGGAAGCGCGGATCTGGATCGGAAATGGAAGATTCAGCTGCGCAGTGGGGCTGCACTGTGCAGTGATCCCGCACATCATCCATAGCAGGTTCCCAGGCATATACAGCCTGTGGTACAGTCACTGGGAATGGTGTGTGCAAGCAGCGGGATGCTGTGTCCTGTGGTTTCAGATGGTATGTTTGGGTTTGACTCTCCCAGCCTGGCAGTGGGCCGCGAATGTTGAAGTGGAAACCAGCAAGCCTGGCGCAATGTACCATTTTTCACGTTAAATTGTATGATTAGCAGAGCAAAAATGGAAGATTTAGTTTTCACACATCAGCAAAAGGAAAATGGGCCTTTTGGGGGGGGGGGGGGGGGGGACAGAACTTCCAATTCGAGGTTTTGACCATTAAGTCTTTGTGAGGCTGTCTACGAAACACATTTTTGACAGCACAGTTTTTTTGTGGCCTGTTGTGCTTTGCATGTTTACGTGACCGATACTGCGTGGCGTGATTGCGTGGCCCGCTATATCGCCCAGCATCTTGCGCCCAGTGCTTTGTACAGTAAGCTTTTTGCAATGCATGATGCATTGAATCCAGGAACTACATAGGATGTGGTGACTTGTTAGAAAATGAAAACACTGTATTTCCTCTTTCTTAAAGTATGTAGAGGGCGAGAGCACCGAGAGAGAGAGCTCGGCTCGGCTCCTGTTTGTGTTGTGTTTGCTCTCGCGAACGTTCCCGCGGCTCGGCCGCAGAGGATTGCAGGGATTATGTGAACAGAGCTAAAGCAGGGAGGTGCTTCCAGCTTTGCCGATTGTCTGTGATGGTCTGTGGGATGTTTGGGACTGAGGGCTGCTGAGGTTTCCCACGAGGGTGCAGTGTCTCCCACCTCGTGCCCCTTGCAGAGGGCGGTAGGGTTGATTTTCTTCCCACTTCTCTCGGTCCCGTCCCAACTCCCGCTCACCCAGCCTTGTGGCCGCTGCTGTGATTCTCGGCATATTTGGATTCCAGGGAATGATTTCCATCTCCCTGCGTGCATGCTCTCCAGGACCTCAGAAAACAGGTTGATCTGATTGATCGCCCGGCTCCACCAGCACCGGCCAATCAATACAGGTATCCGAATCCCTCATTGTGTCATCCCTCTGGTTCAAGTGTAAAGAGGTTGCTTTACGACAATGCAGTTATGCAAAGAAGTGCTCCTTGAATTCGGGGCCTGATTGAAGGGGTTTTCAAAGGGAATGTCTTTCCCAGGTTCCAATGTCATCTCTGAGGGGGTCGCGCGGGTCAATCCCAATCCAGTGTGGTACTGCGGGTGTGCTGCACCGTCGGGTTATATCCTTCACAAGAGACATTAAAGCGAGGGTCTGAGTGCCCTTTCAGGAGAGTGCAATAGGTCCACTGGCACTATTTTGAAGATAAGCGGGGAAGTTGCCCATGTTGTCCGCTATCTATTCCTCAGCCAGCACCATTTTAGAAGCAGACAGTTTGTCCATTCACACACTGCGGTCTGTGAGATCTCACTCTGCAGATTGGCAGCTGCACTCACTGCGTTACAACAGTGATTAGGCTTCAAAAGTACTTAATTGGCTGCAGGGTGGTTGGAAATTCCAAGGTTGTGAAAGGTGCTATATAGATGCAGGTTTGTCCTTTTACTGATTCATTCCACATAGTCCTTGCTCTATCCTGGAGTAATGTGGAGCAAGTAGTCAATTTCTCTAAACGGCTCTGGTCACAGAATTTGTACGGTGCAGGAGACCATTTCGCCGATTGAGCCTGCGTCGCTCTTTGAAAGGGCGTCACAGTGGTTAGCACCGCTGCTTCACCGCGCCATGGACCAGGATTCGATTCCCGGCTTGGGTCACTGTCTGTGCAGAGTCTGCACTTTCTCCCCATGTCTGCGTGGGTTTCCTCCGGGTGCTCCGGTTTCCTCCCACAAGCCCCGAAAGACGTGCTGTTAGGTGAATTGGATACTCTGAATTCCCCCTCAGTGTACCCGAACAGGCGCTGAAATGTGGCGACTAGGGGCTTTTCACAGTATCTTCATTGCAGTGTTAATGTAAGCCTTCTTGCGACACGAATAAAGATGATTATTATGAGCATTCCCATCGTGCCATTCTCCCTGTATCCCCGCACATTATTTCTCTTCAGGTAACAAGCAAATTCCCTTTTGAAAGCTTCAATTGAACCCCCATCCACCACACTCAGGGAGCGCAGTCCAGACCGTAACCGCTCACTGCCTGAAAATGTTTTTTTTCCCGTACCGCTTCTTCCAATTATTTTAAATCTGTGCCCCCTCGTTCTTGTTCCTTTCACAAGTGGGAATAGCTTCTCCTTCCCGATCTACCGAGTCCAAACTCCCAATGATTTTGAGCACCTCTATCAAGTCTCCAAAGAAAACAGTCCGAACCTCTTCAACCTATCTTCATAACTGGTGGTTCCTCCTCCTAGGAACCATGTTTTTCTGCATCCTCTTCAATGCCTTCACATCTCTCCTAAAGCGGCCAGAACTGGACACAGCTGGCTGAATACGCGTTCAACATAACCTTGCTCTTGTACTCTTGTAAACTCTATTAATAAAACTTAGGAGACTGTATGTTTTATTAACTGCTCTCCAACCTGTGCTGCCACCTTCAGTGGCTTACGCACATATCCTCGGGTCTCTCTTCTCTTGCTCCCTTGAGAAAAGTGCCCTCTATGTTATACTGTTTCTCCATGTGACTTCCTACCAAAAGGTATCGTGTCCAGATTTCTCAGCTTTGAACTTTGCCTGCCTCTTATCCGCCTATACCACCAATTTGTTAACGTCCTTTTGAAGTTCTACACCGTCCTCCTCGCAGTCCGCAATGCTTCCAAGTTTTGTATCACCTGCAAACTTTGATGTTGTGCCCTGAACACCGAGCAGTAAATTATTGATGCTTTAAGGAAAAGCAGGGTTCCCAACGCTGACCCCTGGGGAACTCGGCTACCAACCTCCTTCCAGCCCGAAAAACATCCATTAACCTCGACTCCATGTTACCTGTCACCCGGCCAATTCTGTATCCATGAGCTGAAAATCACAGAATTTACAGTTCAGAAGGAGGCCATTCGGCCCATCGAGTCTGCACCGGTCCTTACAAAGAGCACCCTACTGAAGCCCACGTATCTTCCCTATCCCCGTAGCCCATTCACCCCTACTTAACATTTTTTGGACACTAAGGGAAATTTAGCACAGCCAATCCACCCTAACCTGCACATCTTTGGACTGTGGGAGGAAACCGGAGCACCCGGAGGAAACCCACACAGACATGGTGAGAGCGTGCAGACTCCGCACAGACAATGACCCAGCCGGGAATCGAACCTGGGACCCTGGAGCTGTGAAGCAACCGTGCTAACCACTATGCTGCCATGCTGCCCAATAATGCTATAATGATTCAAGTCTAGCATGTGACACTGTATCCATTGCATTTTGGAACTCTTGTGTGTGCCACATCAACAGTATTACCCGCATTAACCCTCTGTTACCTCTTCAAAAACAACTTCAAGCTTGTTAAG
This sequence comes from Scyliorhinus canicula, assembly GCF_902713615.1. NCBI lineage: Eukaryota > Metazoa > Chordata > Chondrichthyes > Carcharhiniformes > Scyliorhinidae > Scyliorhinus > Scyliorhinus canicula. The sequence goes on from NC_052172.1 coordinate 12,195,126, forward strand.
CAAGATTTCCCCATAAATACATGCTAGCTTTCCTTAACGAATCCCCATTTGCCCATTTTGTACCAAAGTTTCAAGAGGTTACCCCACCACTGAAGAAAACTCAGGTTGCTGGGCTCAGTGCTGCACCCTTTTTTTGAGCAAGGTACAAGGTTTACATTTCTCTAGTCCTCTGGTATCGGAGTCTAAGGAAGACTGAAAAACAGTGGCCAGTGCCCCTGCGATGTTCACTTTCGCTTCACTCCGTGCCTCTGGATGCATCTCATCTGGTCCTGATGCCTTATCCAGTTTAATATAGACCGCATTTATGATGCCACCTCATCAATTTTATTGTGTCTGAATTACTTCCTTTTTCATCATGGCCGAGGTCTCACCTTCTTCCTTAATTTCTGTCTCTTTTGTCATCCAGGAAGCTCCGGATTTGTTTGCCCAATCTTCCCTTACGAGGGAATATACTCTGACTGTACCTAAACCACCTTGTCTTTGAACCTGCATCTGTAACTTGTCAATCTTATTTACCATACTTCATGCATTCACAGACTTGCACGAGAACCCTGGTTTACACTTTGCTCTACCCCTGCCTACTAACTTACTATTCTAGTGCTATCTGTCTTTCCCAGTATTCTGTGCACCTTAGCATTGCTGTCTGATATTATCGTCTGTTTCCAACACCCCTTCCAAGTTGGTCGAAATCCTCCCCAATAGCATCAGCAAAGCACTTGGTTCTGGCTGTAAATAGGTGCAGTCCGCCTGGCTTGTATGGGCTTCATCTCCCTTATAGCCAGTCTTAATATAATTATTGTCACAAGTAGGCTTACATTAACACTGCAATGAAGTTACTGTCAAAAGCCCCTAGTCGCCACATTCCGGCGTCTGTTCGGGTACACGGAGCGAGATTTCAGAATGTCCAATTCACATAACAGCACGTCTTCCGGGACTTATGGGAGGAAACCCACGCAGTCATGGGGAGAACGTGCAGACTCCGCACAGACAGTGACCCAAGCCGGGAATCGAATCCGGGTCCTTGGCGCGGTGAAGTAGCAGTGCTAACCACTGTGTTGCCCTTTCAGAGAGCGACGCAGGAATCGAAAGCCCTTCCTCCTGCACCATCTTTCCAATGAACAAAGAAAAGTACAGCACAGGAACAGGCCCTTCGGCCCTCCAAGCCTGTGCCGATCATGCTAACCGTCTAAACTAAAACCTTCTACACTTCCAGGGTCCGTATCCCTCTATTCCCATCCTATTCATGTATTTGACAAGATGCCCCTTAAATGTCACTATCGTCCCTCCTGCCACCAGCTCGCATTGGCTGCTTTATCCTCCCTTTTTTGTACCTGGTACTGGGAATAATCTGGCGATTACAACTTTTGAAGTCCTGTTTGCTAATTTCCTCCCTAGTTCTCTAAATTCTGACTGCAGGATCACATCCCTCTTCCTGCCTGTGTTGTGCGTACCGATGTGGACTGCGACTGCTGGCAAACAGGGTGTTGTGCAGCCGTTCAACAGCATCCTTGACCCTGGCACCAGGGAGACAGAACATCATCCTGGATTCATGTCTGCAGCCACAGAAACACCCATCTATTCCCCTAACTAAAGACTCACCTATCGTTATTGATCTTGACAGCTGAGCTACCAGTGGTCTTGGCTCTGGATGCACTTTCCAGTTGAACTACCACTCTGGTCAGTGTTCAGAACTGGCTACTGGTTGGGGAGTGGGGTGCGTGCGTGTGTGTGTGTGATGGGGTGTGTGTGTGTGGAAAGGAAGGCTCCTGCACTATCTGCCTTTTCCTTTCTAGCTGCCTGGTGATCACCCACTCCCTCTCTCTGCATACCTTTAAGCTGAGGGGTTTCCACGTTCTCTCCGTGTCTGGGTAGGTTTCCTCCGGGTGCTCCACAGTCCAAAGACATGCAGGTTGGGTGGGGGCACTCTTTCAGAGGGGCTGTACACACTCGATGGGCTGAATGGCCTCCATCTGCACGGTTGGGATTCTATGATTCCCTGTAATGTTACACTTTGGTCCGTTGTTTCTGAAGGTGGATCTGAATCCACAGACTGTAATAGCTCCAAATTTTTGTGTTCTCGTTATCTTGTGCTCTCTCTCCTTTTTCTCGCGCCCCCTCTCCCTCGCGCCCCCTCCCCTCGCGCCCCCTCTCCCTCGCGCCCCCCTCTCCCTCGCCCCCCCCCTCTCCCTCGCTGCCCCCCTCTCCCTCGCGCCCCCCCTCTCCCTCGCTGCCCCCCTCTCCCTCGCTGCCCCCCTCTCCCTCGCTGCCCCCCTCTCCCTCGCTGCCCCCCCTCTCCCTCGCGCTGCCCCCCTCATCCCGCGCGCCCCCTCGCCCGCCCCCTCCCCCTCCCTCGCGCGCCCCGTCTCCCTCGCGCGCCCCGTCTCCCTCGCGCGCCCCGTCTCCCTCGCGCGCCCCCTCTCCCTCGCGCGCCCCGTCTCCCTCGCGCGCCCCGTCTCCCTCGCGCGCCCCCTCTCCCTCGCGCCCCCCCTCTCCCTCGCGCCCCCCCCTCTCCCTCGCGCCCCCCCCTCTCCCTCGCGCCCCCCCCTCTCCCTCGCGCCCCCCCTCTCCCTCGCGCCCCCCCTCTCCCTCGCGCCCCCCCTCTCCCTCGCGCCCCCCCTCTCCCCTCGCGCCCCCCCCCTCTCCCTCGCGCCCCCCCTCTCCCTCGCGCCCCCTCGCTTCTCGCGCCCTCACCACTTTTAAGGTCTAGCCGTGATTTGAAGTGATTGTCAAAGCTCCTTTGTGCCGCTGCTGGAAGTGCAGGTCTGGAGAATCACATATTCGTTCAACATACTGTGGATGCTGGAAATCAGCGGGAGGAAAAGAGTTGTCGTTTTCGGTTGAGCGATCTTTCTTCAGAACTGGCCCTCTGAGGAAAAATTACTCAACCTGAAATGTTAACCTCGCTTCCCCCTCCACTGTTGCTGCATGACCTACCGAGCAGTTCCAGCAGTATTTTTTTTTGCTTTGTTTTTATTTTTGGAGGATTGCGTTTCCCTGCATTTCATTGCTGGTCTCTAAGGGGAAACGCAAATGTAGCGATCCTTTCAGCCGAGGCAAGTAGTCCTCGTCAGAATTTCTGTTGTGGTTCCTGAAGGCAATGTAATCCCGTTCGCTGAAGACTGATTCATGCCGTACTGGAGACTGGCACGAGAACTGGGTTTATTCCGTGTTCCTGCTTTCCTCGTGTGTACGGAATGCCGATAATTGGCTTCAATGCTCATCCCAAATGGCTCTCGAGTAGTCGCCGACGCATTTAGTTTGTGGAATTTGTGTTCACGTTTGGCATGTACACATTACTAACCAGGAACTCAGTTGTTTCCCATCCCTAGTCTCCCTTGTAGGCAGTGGCTTACCCAGCAGCACCATGAACCGCGAGGTTCGCGTGGTGAAGGTGCTCCCACAGCGCTCTGCTGTGGAAAGGGGCCTTGGAGAGATACTGCAGGGCGCTGCTGGTGGAGGAGGTATTGTCCCAGACCGGACAGGCAACCTTCCCTGAAGCGGTTGGTATTTTACAACACAACATCTAACACTAAACTAATTCATTGACAAAGGCAGAGTAGTGTGGCGTATTAAGTTGTTCTGCATGAAGCATCTGGCCCAACAGCAGCAAACGGTCATTCTGTGAGTAAGTAATCAGGTTTGCCTTCCAACACGGAAGGCAACTCTCTCCATTTGCCACAACAGGGGTGAAACTCTTACAATTCTTTCAAGTTCATAGAATTAAAGAATTTACAGTGCAGAAGGAGGCCATTCGGCCCATCGAGTCTGCAAGAATGAGCACCCCACTTAAACCCACCCCGTAACTCGGCAATCTCACCTAACCTGACAATTTAGCATGGCCGATCCACCTAACCCGCACATCTTTGGACTGTGGGAGGAAACCAGAGCACCCGGAGGAAACCCACGCACACACGGGGAGAATGTGCAGACTCCGCAGGCAGTGACCCAAATTGTACCGGTTCGGGAAGTTTACAGCTGCGTTCCCTGGTTGACCATTAGCCTGGTGAACACCAGAGAGGCAACAGTGGGGGAAATGTTACTGAGGAACACCCGCAAACCAAGGGCAGTCTGCGGTGTGAGCCACTGCTCTGTCAGGCTCCTGCTCAAATCATGGCCCCCGCCCTAGCCAGAAGCTTGTGGGTTCAATCCCGCCCCAGGGACTTGCCAAATTGACTCTTTAATGCAGTGCTGAGGGGGATCTGTGGCATCCTTCAGGTAAGATGTTGAACCGAGGCCTTGTCAGATAGGATGTGAAATAGTGATTGTAAAAGTACCCCCATCTTTTCAAATGTATTTGTAATCACCGATACTGTCCTCTAAATAATAGCGCCACACTCTAATAGCAAGGTAAATTCTGCACCAATATGGCCAGAATGTTCTTTTGGGCATCTTCTCATCCCAAAACTGGAGCGAGACACTCCTGAACTGTCATCAGTCAACCTCCTGGTGCCCAAAACCTGGTGATTTTCATGACTAGGCCCGGAGGTTTCCTTCCTAAACCTTTCCACCTCTCTTCCCGCATTTTACGGTGCCCCTTCAAGCTGACCCTTTTGGCCATCTGTCCTAATGTCTCCTTATCTGGCTCAATGTCCGTTTTAAAAAACATTTATTAATTCCAAGGATGTGGGCGTCACTGGCTAGATCAGCAGCTGTTGTCCATCCCTAATTGCCCTGGAGAAGGTGGTGAGCTACCCTGAGCCGCTGCAATTCACGTGGTGTAGGTACACCCACCGTGCGGTTAGAGAGAAGAAGTTCCAGCATTTTGACCCGGCGACAGTGACGGAACGGCCGATGTATTTCCAGGTCAGGGCGGTGAGTGACTTGGAGGGGAGCCTCCAGGTGGTGGGTTCCCAGGTATCTGCTGCCCTTGTCCTTCTAGATGTAGTGGTGGTGGGTTTAGAAGGTGCTGTCCAAGGAGTCTTGGTGAGTTGCTGCAGCAGTGTACACGGCTGCCGCTGTGCGTGCTAATCAAGTTGGCTGCTTAGTCCTGGCTCCTGTCGAATATCTTGGTGTGTGTGTGTTAATGCCATTGAATTTGGGTGGCGCGGTAGCACAAGTGGATAGCACTGTGGATTCACAGCGCCAGGGTCCCAGGTTCGATTCCCTGCTGGGTCACTGTCTGTGTGAAGTCTGCACATTCTCCCCGTGTCTGCGTGGGTTTCCTCCGGGCGCTCCGGTTTCCTCCTACAGTCCAAAGACGTGCAGGTTAGGTGGATTGGCCATGATAAATCGTCCTTAGTGTGCAAAAAGGTTAGGCGGGGTTATTGGGGTACAGGGATAGGGTGGAAGTGAGGGCTTAAGTGGGGTCGCTGCAGTCTCGATGGGCCGAATGGCCTCCTTCTACACTATGTTCTGTGAGTATTAACGGGCGATGGTAGATTCTGTCTGGAGATTGTAGGAGATGGTCATTACCTGGCGCCAGTGTCACTTGTCAGCCCAAGCCTGGATATTGTACAGGTCTTACTGCTTATGGGCCCGCACTGCTTCAGTATTTTCTGACACTGCTCTGAAGCACCTTGGGACACCGAAGGAGCTACGTAAATGCAAGATAATATTTTTTCCCAAAAAGTCCAGCAATGGTTTTGGTTTGCCTCACGGACCCCCGGATCCCGAAACACTGACGTGAAAGATGTCACAGTGCCATTTGCCATGGACGTGGAAGGTGTTTTGCCAGGCTTTCTGGTCAAATGTTTTTCCTTCAATCAACATCGCTTGTGGGGGGAAAAAAAAAATATGCAGATCATCTGATCATGATCTCATTGCTGTTTGTGGAAGTCTGTTGTGAGCAAATTGGTTGCTGTGGTTGCTGCAGTACACTTCCCGAGTCCTCCCCTGGCTGTGTGTGAGGTGCTTTTGAGGCGCCTCAAGAGGCGCCATGCGAATGCAAGTTTCGTTTTCCTCTTCTGAAGCTCAGCCAGCCGGCGTGGTGTGAATTCTGAGCTGGAAGCTTGTGGTTGAATTCTGTGTAAGAGGAACATGTTGCTATGCAAAGAGTGAGTCATTGTTAAAGCAGAAAAAGGTGTTTTTATTTTTAGCATCATTTTGATGCTTTCTTGTGGGGTGATCACAGCCGTGCTTCCCAATCCTTGATTTGTTCATAGTGGATTTTTGTGCCGGGGCGAGAGGGGAGGGGGGGCAAGGTATTGCTGAACTCTGTTCGAGTAAACCAAAATAATTCCACGCTCGGGGATTTGCCAGGGAGGTTGTGGGTACAAGCAGCAGCTTATTACGAGTAGTTGGTTCTGACAACAATGGGATCATTGTGCTTGGGTTAATGCATCTCAATGTTGTGTGATAATTACAAGTCATCTCATTTAAGTTGAATGTTTTCCCCCTCCTGTGTGCTTTATATTGTGGTAAATTTAGAAGATTGACACTGGCGGAAAGATTGTCTCCTCTGGGAATGCTGCAGCAGTGAGGGGGTGGAGGTTGGGGCGGGTTGGGGGGCTGTTGTCAATGGTCTAAAATGATCACTAAGAAGCAAAGTTCTCTGAAACTTATTTTGTGTGCAGAGTGGTTAGAGCGGGTTAACCCCTTCCCTCATTTCTTATTGGATTACTTTCCATGTCTCTAACCACCTTCTACTACCCCCCCCTCCTCGTCTCCTGCCCCTCCCTCCCCCACCGGGCCATCATGTTTTAATTCATTTACGGGAGATGGCTGGGCCCAACATTTTCTGCCCATCCCTAATTGCCCCATGAGAACATAAGAACTAGGAGCAGGAGTCGGCCATCTGGCCCCTCGAGCCTGCTCCGCCATTCAATGAGATCATGTCTGATCTTTTGTGGACTCAGCTCCATTTTCCTGCCCGAACGACATAACCTTTTATTCCTTTGTTCTTCAAAAAAACTATCTATCTTTATCTTAAAAACATTTAATGAAGGAGCCTCAACCGCTTCACTGGGCAAGGAATTCCATAGATTCACAACCCTTTGGTTGAAGACGTTCCTCCTAAACTCAGTCCTAAATCTACTTCCCCTTATTTTGCGGCTATGCCCCCAGTTCTGCTTTTACCCGCCAGTGTAAACAACCTGCCCGCATCTATCCTATCTATTCCCTTCATAATTTTATATGTTTCTATAAGATCTCCTCTTCCCCCCCCCCCCCCCCCCCTCCCCCGCATCCTTCTAAATTCCAACGAGTACAGTCCCAGTCTACTCAACCTCTCCTCTTAATCCAACCCCTTCAGCTCTGGGATTAACCTAGTGAATCTCCTCTGCACACCCTCCAGTGCCAGTATGTCCTATCTCGGATAAGGAGACCAAAACTGAACACACTACTCCAGGTGTGGCCTCACTAACATCTTATACAATTGCAGCATAACCTCCCTAGTCTTAAACTCCATCCCTCTAGCAATGAAGGATAAAATTCCATTTGCCTTCTTAATCACCTGTTGCACCTGTAAACCAACTTTTTGCGACTCATGCACTAGCACACCCAGGTCTCTCTGCACAGCAGCATGTTTTAATATTTTATCATTTAAATAATCATCCCTTTTGCTAGTTATTCCTACCAAAATGGATAACCTCACATTTGTCAACATTGTATTCCATCTGCCAGACCCTAGCCCATTCACTTAACCTATCCAAATCCCTCTGCAGACTTCCAGTATCCTCTGCACTTTTTGCTTTACCACTCATCTTCGTGTCGTCTGCAAACTTGGACACATTGCCCTTGGTCCCCAACTCCAAATCATCTATGTAAATTGTGAACAATTGTGGGCCCAACACTGATCCCTGAGGGACACCACTAGCTACTGGTTGCCAACCTCAGAAACACCCATTAATCCCCACTCTTTGCTTTCTATTAATTAGCCAATCCTCTATCCATGCCACTACTTTACCCTTAATGCCATGCATCTTTATCTTATGCAGCAACCTTTTGTGTGGCACTTTGTCAAATGCTTTCTGGAAATCCAGATATACCACATCCATTGGCTCCCCGTTATCTACCACACTGGTAATGTTCCACTAAATTAGTTTGGCACAACCTGCCCTTTATGAACCCATGCTGCCCAATGGGACAATTTTCATCCAGGTACCTTGCTATTTCTTCCTTGATAATAGATTCTAGCATCTTCCCTACTACCGAAGTTAAGCTCACTGGCCTATAATTACCCGCTTTCTGCCCATCTCCTTTTTTAAACAGTGGTGTCACGTTTGCTAATTTCAAATCCGCCGGGACCACCCAGAGTCTAGTGAATTTTGGTAAATTATCACTAGTGCATTTGAAGGTAGTGGTGAGCCGTCTTCTTGAGCCGCTGCAGTCCGTGTGGTGTAGGTACACTGACAGTGCTGTTAGCGAGGGAGTTCCAGGTTTTTGAAGGAACGGACGATATATTTCTAAGTTTAAGAGCAGTGAGGTTATGCTGCAACTGTACAGGACCCTGGTGAGACCACATTTGGAGTATTGTGTGCAGTTCTGGTCACCTCATTATAGGAAGGATGTGGAAGCATTGGAAAGGGTGCAAAGGAGATTTACCAGGATGCTGCCTGGATTGGAGGATAGGTCTTATGAGGAAAGGTTGAGGGAGCTAGGGCTTTTCTCTTTGGAGCGGAGGAGGATGAGAGGTGACTTAATAGAGGTTTATAAGATGATGAGGGGGATTGATAGAGTGGACGTTCAGAGATTATTTCCTCTGGTGGATGTAGCTGTTACAAGGGGACATAACTATAAGGTTCGGGGTGGGAGATGTAGGAGGGATATCTGAGGTGGGTCTTTACTCAGAGAGTGGTTAGAGTGTGGAATGGACTGCCTGCTGTGATAGTGGAGTCGGACACTTTAGGAACTTTCAAGAGGCTATTGGATAGGCACATGGAGCACACCAGAATGAAGGAGTGGGATAGCTTGATCTTGGTTTTGGACAAAGCTCAGCACATCATCGAGGGCCGAAGGGCCTGTTCTGTGCTGCACTGTTCTATGTTCTGAGTTAAGATGGTGAGTGACTTGAAGTGGAACCTCCAGGTGGTGGGGTACCCAGGTATCTGCTATCCTTGACCACTACCATCTAGAAGGACGTGAGTTTGGAAGGTGCTGCCGAAGGAGCCTTGGTGAGTCCCTGCAGTGAATCTTGGAGATGGTACACGCGGCTGCCACTTCAATGGTGAAGGAATTGAATGGTGGTGGAATTGGTGCCAATCAAACAGGGCTGCTTTGTCCTGGATGGCGTTGGAGCCGAGTGTTGTTGGAGCTGCACTCACCCAGGCAAGTGGAGAGTATTCCATCACACTTGTGCCTTGTAGATGGTGGACAGGCTTTGGGGGGTCAGAAGGTGTATTACACTCCAGAATTCCCAGCCTCTGACCTGCTTTTATACCTGAGTATTTATGTGGCTAGTCCAGTTCCGTTTCTGGCCAGTGGTAACCCCCAGGGTGTTGATAGTGGGGATTCAGCGGTGGGAGTGCCATCGAATGTCACAAGCAGCCAGGGGAACAATCAGGAGAGGCAAGGTTCAGCAAACCTATCACCACCTGCTCTCTCATCCCTCAAGAGGGAATCCTACAAGGCCCAGAGCATTTATGCACAGCAAGCTCCCATTAGCACAATGGGCCGAATGGCCTCCTCTTGGATTGCAAACTAGTCCCTTGGGTGTTTTCACTTTAAGTGGACACGGTGTTAAATTTCACCTATTAGTGAAAGTTGGTGATTGCTCAGATTAACATAAAGGGGAGCTGATGGCTTAGTGGTACTGTCACTGGGCTAATCTAGGGACGCAGGGCAATGCTCTGGAGCCCCAGGTTCAAATCCCACCACGGCAGCTGGTGAATTCAGTAAAAACCTGGCATGAAAAGTGTTAACGATGACCATGAAACCCTTGTTGACTGTCGTAAAAATCCATCTTGGTTCACTGCTGCCCTTTAGGGAAGGAAATCTGCCGTCCTTACCATTGACTGGCTCTGAAATGGCCCAGCAAGCAGGGCAATTAGGGATGGGCAATAAGGGCCGGCCCAGCCGGTGAGTGCCGTCGCCCCCCATGGAATGAATTCAAAACTAATAATTCTGTGGTTTCATTGCATTCATCTTGCATTTTGAAATGTGGAATTTTGTTACCCAGTGTGATGAGAGGCATGGATCGCTCTGAGATTTTGGAGCAGTCAAACGCCGACCTGGTTTCTCAGACTGCATAACCTGAGCTCTCCCGAGTACCTCCAACCTGACTCTGCATTCTCACACTGTTCTCACAAAGTTCAATGATTTTGCCGAGCCTTTCACACTATCCTGGAGCTCCTTCTGCCCTTTGGAAGCCCCGAGCTATTCCGTGAACTGTCCACGCTCGATGCGAGCGCTGAAATGTAGCAGTTCTTGGCCAGCTTGTCACAGTAACCAGTTTATCGCGGCCGTCCCTGATCGCTTTCTCTATCTCTGGCTCCCTCCCCACTTCAGCCCCATGACTGAAGGAGGTGGCGTTCCCACCGTTTGGTGGCCCCGGGTGAGCAAGAGAGTGAGAATTCAGCCCCCTAGGAGCAAGAATCTTCGGTGCTCCAAGGTGACCAAATCCTGGCGGAAGAGGGAATATATAAATACTGATGTGGGGCTTTTTGCAGCCTGTGGATGCCTCAAAACATTGTCAGCATTGTAAGTTTGCACCTTGGTGTCCCAACAGGGCGGCAGGGTAGCAGAGTGGTTAGCACTGTTGCTTCACAGCTCCAGGGACCCAGGTTCGATTCCCGGCTTGGGTCACTGTCTGTGCGGAGTCTGCACATTCTCCCCGTGTGTGCGTGGGTTTCCTCCGGGTGCTCCGGTTTCCTCCCACAGCCCAAAGATGTGCAGGTTGGGTGGATTGGCCATGCTAAATTGCCCTTGGTGTCCAAAAAAAGGTTAGGTGGGGTTGCTGGGCTATGGGGATAGGGTGGAAGTGAGGGCTTAAGTGGGGTCGGTGCAGACTCGATGGGCTGAATGGCCTCCTTGTGCACTGTAGGTATTCAATGATTCTATGAAACTCTGCAGATTCCCACAGGCACATAATGAGCAGATAATATATTGGTTGAGAGATGTTTTTGAGCATTATCTTCACACACACACTCACTATTTCCCCTTATGGGGAATAGTGTGGGAAGGATTTCCGAACTGGTTCTCAACCCGTTAGGAACGCTCCCTGCGTGGTTAACAAGACCTGGCGCTGGACTTGAACCCGGAGCTTCTAGTCCAGAGGTAGGGATGCCACTGCTTTGCCATAAGGCCGCTAGGCTGAGGGCTGAATGTTGGCCAGGACGCCGGGGAGATCTCCTTCGCTGCCCTTTGAAAGTAGCGCCGTGGGGACGCTCCACATCAACCTGAAATTAAATGTGTCTTTGGGGTTTTTAAACTTTCCGTCATTCCTCTTCTGTGGACTGCCGATCTACAGCGACCCTGAGATAAGTCTCCAGTAAGGTGCATTGCCTGGCCTTCTGCGACAAAGCATTTCAGCAGGTGAGGTGACACCTTCCACAGAGGTGGCCGACCCGGAGGCGCTCCAGCCCTGGGTGCTGGTGGCAGCAATCTGTGTGTACGTAGGGCCCCACGTGAAAGGAGGTCAGGCTGTCCCAGTGCAGTTACAGTGACCTGGCAGTGGAACAGACCGCCATGTTGCCAAACCCCGCCCCTCCAGGCAATATGGTGAATGGGGGCGATCGTAACTGTTTATGGTTGTTGGGGAGGAATCGGGTGTCGCGGAGGAATTGGCCAGTGTTCTTATTGCCTGTGGGGCTTTTCACTGCTTTTCCGAAGGAGGTGACACAGCTGCGTGACAGGGATGAAGCGCTTAGTCATGGCTGCAGCTCGCCGTGTCGTGGGGCTGGCTTGTCGAACCATGTTGGCCTTCTCGTGCTCCGTTGCCTTTGGAGCGGGCGAACGCGGTGTCCGCCGGCACCCATGAGACCTTCCGTGCCGACCTACAGTGCCTCACTGACACTGGATCACATTTTGGTTGAATGCTTCAAGTCTCATTTGTGATTTGCCCTTTGGTGAAAGCAGATTCCCTTTAAGGGACTGTCCCTTTAATATGTACCTCAGGTAATGTAGTTTTCTTGCTTATTTATGTTAATCAGAATAGTTGGGAAGTGATGCCTGTAAGCTGTTTGCATTTATGGTCACGCAGCAGCTTTAAGCTACCACCTGCGCTGCTCACAGGTCGTCTCTGTTTAAGGGTGTGTGTGGGTGGGTGTAGGTGTGTGTGTCGGTTGTGTGTGTGTCGGGTGTGTGTGTGTCGGTTGTGTGTGTGTGTGTCGGTTGTGTGTGTGTGTGTCGGGGTGTGTGTGTGTGTGTGTCGGGGTGTGTGTGTGTGTGTGTCGCGGGTGTGTGTGTGTGTGTCGGGGTGTGTGTGTGTGTGTGTCGGGGTGTGTGTGTGTGTGTGTCGGGGTGTGTGTGTGTGTCGGGGTGTGTGTGTGTGTCGGGGTGTGTGTGTGTGTGTGTCGGGGTGTGTGTGTGTGTGTGTGTCGGGGTGTGTGTGTGTGTGTGTCGGGGTGTGTGTGTGTGTGTGTGTCGGGGTGTGTGTGTGTGTGTGTGTCGGGGTGTGTGTGTGTGTGTGTCGGGGGTGTGTGTGTGTGTGTGTCGGGGTGTGTGTGTGTGTGTGTCGGGGGTGTGTGTGTGTGTGTCGGTGTGTGTCTGTATGTGTCGGGGTGTATCTGTGTAGGTGTCGGGGTGTGTGGGTGTCGGGGTGTGTGGGTGTCGGGGTGTATGTGTGTGTGTCGGGGTGTATGGTGTGTGTCGGGGTGTGTGTGTGTGTGTCGGGGGTGTGTGTGTGTGTGTCGGGGTGTGTGTGTGTGTGTGTGTCGGGGTGTGTGTGTGTCGGGGTGTGTGTGTGTGTGTGTGTGTGTGTCGGGGTGTGTGTGTGTGTGTGCCGGGGTGTGTGTGTGTGTGTGTGTCGGGGTGTGTGTGTGTGTGTGTCGGGGTGTGTGTGTGTGTGTGTGTGTGCCGGGGTGTGTGTGTCGGTGTGTCGGGGTGTGTGTGTGTGTGTCGGGGTGTGTGTGTGTGTGTGTCGGTGTGTGTGTGTGTGTGTGTGTCGGTCGGTGTGTGTCGGTCGGTGTGTGTCGGTCGGTGTGTGTCGGTCGGTGTGTGTCGGTCGGTGTGTGTCGGTGTGTGTGTGTCGGTGTGTGTGTGTCGGTGTGTGTGTGTCGGTGTGTGTGTGTCGGTGTGTGTGTGTCGGTGTGTGTGTGTCGGTGTGTGTGTGTCGGTGTGTGTGTCGGTGTGTCGGTGTGTGTGTCGGTGTGTCTGTGTGTGTCGGTGTGTGTGTGTGTGTCGGGGGTGTGTGTGTGTGTGTCGGGGTGTGTGTGTGTGTGTGTCGGTGTGTCGGTGTGTGTGTGTGTGCCGGGTGTCGGTGTGTGTGTGTGTCGGTGTGTGAAGGTACTGGCCACGCACAGCAAAAATAGACTCCGTGGTCCTGGTTTGCTCTTGGCGCTCAGCATCAAGTGCCTGTTGGGATGAATAAAGTGGTCCAGTCAACATTTCCCGTTGATGCAAAACTCACTTTTGTTTGCAATTAAATTGAGATACACGTGTGTGTGGGTGTTCCTCCCTCTGCTGACTCATTACAATTTCTCTTGCTGCAGATTCCGTGCTGTGTTGGGGAAGAGGGGCGAGTTGCTGAGGATCCTGTCGTTGGGGGTCAGTGAGGGGCCTCCCCTCCATCTTTGAGTGAATCCGGGTGTTTTCCTCAGACTATTCTGGTACCAATATGAATGAAGTGTCAGTTGTGAAGGAGGGATGGCTTCATAAAAGAGGTGAGTGTGTATTCTGACGAGTTGATGCCACGAAAACGTTTGTTGATCACTAAACTCTAGGAAGCTGAGGCATCTCGGACAGCGCCTCTCCAAGCTGTTGGCCGTTACCACATAGGTGGGCAAAGGCAGCAGCTACGTGGGACCACCACCACCTGCAAGTTCCTCTCCAAATCATGCGCCGTGTTAAATTGGAACATCAGCCGCTCCTAAAGCCTGGAATTCCTGACTTAAAATCTTAGATTGCCTACCGTGCAGAAGCAGGCCCTTTGGCCCATCGAGTCTGCACCAACCCTCCGAAAGAGGACCCTATCGAGGCCCACTTCCCCCTCCCTATTCCCGCAACCCCACCAAACCTTCACATCTTTGGACTGTGGGAGGAAACCCGGGCAGACACGGGGAGAACGTGCAAACTGCACGCAGTCACCCAAGGCCGTAATTGAACCCGGGTCACTGGTGCTGTGAGGCATCAGTGCAAACCTCAATTGCACCGTGGGCACACCATTGCCTCCTCGAGGGTAGAATCATAGAATCTACAGTGCAGAAGGAGGCCATTCGGCCCATCAAGTCTGCACCAGCCCTCCAAAAGAGGACCCTATCGAGGCCCACCTCCCCCTCCCTATTCCCTCCTCGAGGGTAGAATCATAGAATCTACAGTGCAGTAGGAGGCCATTCGGCCCATCGAGTCTACAGCGGCCCTTGGGAAGAACACCCGACCCAAGTCCACACCCCTACCCTACCCCTGCAACCAGCAACCCCACCCAACCTTTTTGGACAATAAGGGACAATTTATCACGGCCAATCCACCTAACCTGCGCATCTTTGGACTGTGGGAGGAAACCGGAGCATCTGGAGGAAACCCACGCAGACACGGGGAGAACGTGCAGACTCCGCACAGACCCGCACAGGGTAGTTGTGGATAGACAATAGATGTCGGCCTTGCTGGCGACGCACGTCTCCAGATCGCGAATACATTTTCCAGAAAAGGCGCCTGCTCCACGTGACCAGAAGAGGCTGGTCCACAATATTTTGACCCTGGTTAGCAGGTGGAAAGAAGTGTGAATAAGAAATAATCCGTCAGTTTTATTATGACTGACTGCTAAGTGGAGAATGTGGCGTTAATAGTAACAGGGAATGCCTATTCATGATCAGGAAGTTCCATTTCCTCCCGTCGGGTTGTGAGACGGCTGAGATGGATGTTGAAATGAAATGAAAATCGCTTATTGTCACAAATAGGCCTCAGATCGGGTACATATGGAATGAATATACAATAGATGCCCAGGAATGAACTACAGATCTGAATCAAGAGTCTAAGGCAGTTTATATATAGCACAATGAAACCTAGAAGCAGCGCTCTCAATTTGAGAGCCATTGTCAAGTTTATTACCATGTTTTTAATTGAAAACACACCCCTAAGCTAGCGGGAGTAGTTTTTCCCCTATACGCTTTGTCAAAATCCTTACATTTTTGAATATATCTAATCGGATCACCTCCTGCTATGTGTCCCAGTGAGTTCTCCTCGTTAAAGTTTCTTATCCCTGATGTCGCCTCTGAATCTCTATACCGTCTGTCCCTTTCTGACATCCTATAGGGAGGAGGGGTTACGTTGAGCTCTTTTAAGTATTTGAGCTGCGTCCATGTTAATGATTAATGAAAGTTTAATCTTGTGTGCTCCGTGACACTTAGCAACCCATGCCTTTTAAAAAAAAATCAACTTAACACCTAACTTTAAAAAGAAAGCTGTTTATTGAGGTTTACCCCCCACCCCCGCTCCATTGCTCTGCTCTTAATGTTTTGTTGTTTACTCCGGTCTCCTGTACATCCTCGGTTTTCTTTACCCCAGCGTTGTTAATAGTGTTCTAATTATGTTGCTGGTATACACAAGTGGAGGGCATTGTTTCATTAAGCACTTAGGAAATTTGCCTTTTTATTAATTTGGTTTATCAAAAGAGTGTAAATGGGGAACAGCTGGGACACTGGGCTGTGTGGGAGCAGAGCTGCGGGGCGGCACAGTCGTTAGCACTGCTGCCTCAAAGCGCCAGAGACCTGGGTTCGCCTCCGACCTCGGGTGACTGTGTGGAGTTTGCACATTCTCCCCGTGTCTGTGTGGGTTTCCTCCCGGGTGCTCCGGTTTCCTCCCACAGTCCAAAATGTGCAGGTTAGGTGGGTTGTGGAGATTGTGGAAGCATTAGTGATCATCTTCCAGGAATCACTGGAGGCAGGAAGGGTCCCAGAGGACAGGAAAGCGGCTAATGTAACACCGCTGTTTAAGAAGAGAGGGAAGACGGGAAATTATAGGCCGGTTAGCCTGATTACGGTCATTGGTAAGATTTTAGAGTCTGTTATTAAAGATGAGATTGCGATGTACTTGGAAATGCATGGTAAAGTAGGACTGAGTCAGCACAGCTTTGTCAAAGGGAGGTCGTGTCTGACAAATCTCTTGGAGTTCTTTGAGGAGGTAGCAAGGAAGTTAGACAGAGGAAAACCAGTGGACATGATTTATTTAGATTTCCAGAAGGCCTTTGACAAGGTGCTGCATAGGAGACTTAAATAAAATAAGAGCCCATGGTGTTAAGGGTAAGATCCTGGCATGGATAGATGATTGGCTGACTGGCAGAAGGCAGAGAGTAGGGATAAAGGGGTCTTTTTCAGGATGGCAGCCGGTGTATCTCTGGGATCGGTGCTGGGACCACAACTTTTCACAATATACATTAATGATCTGGAAGAAGGAACTGTAGGCACTATTGCTAAGTTTGCAGATGATACAAAGATCTGCAGAGAGACAGGTAGTTTTGAGGAAGCAAAGGGACTGCAGAAGGATTTGGACAGGCTAGGAGAGTGAGCAAATGAAATACAATGTGGAAAAGTGTAAGGTTATGCACTTTGGAAGGAGGCATAGACTATTTTCTAAAGGGGTAAATGCTTAGGAAATCAGAAGCACAAAAGGACTTGGGAGTCCTTGTTCACGATTCTCTTAAGGTTAATGTCCAGGTTCAGTTGTAGTTAAGAAGGCAAAAGCAATGTTAGCATTCATGTCAAGAGGGCTAGAATACAAGACCAGGGATGTACTTCTGAGGCTGTATAAGGCTCTGGTCAGACCCCATTTGGAGTATTGTGAGCAGTTTTGGGCCCTGTATCTAAGGAAGGATGTGCTATCCTTGGAAAGAGTCCTGGGGAGGTTCACAAGAATGATCCCTGGAATGAAGAACTTGTCGTATGAGGAACGGTTGAGGACTCTGGGTCTGTACTCGTTGGAGTTTAGAAGGATGAGGGGGGAATCTTATTAAAACTTACAGGATACTGCAAGGCCTGGATAAGAATGGACGTGGAGAGGATGTTTCCACTTGTCGGAAAAACTAAAAGCAGAGGACACCATCTCAGACTAAAGGGACGGTCCTTTAAGACAGAGATGAGGAGGAATTTCTTCACCCAGAGGGTGGTGAATCTGTGGAACTGTTTGCTGCAGAAGGCTATGGAGGCCAGATCACTGAGTGTCATTAAGACAGAGATAGATCGGTTCTTGATTAATAAGGGAGAAGGCAGGAGAATGGGGGTGAGAAAATATCAGCCATGATTGAATGTTGGAGCAGACTCGATGGGCCAAATGGCCTAATTCTGCTCCTGTGTCTTCTGGTCTTATTGGCCCTGCTGATGTTGCCCAAAAGATTAGGTGGGGTTAGGAGTGAGGGATTGGGCCTAGGTAAGGGTGCTCTATCGGAGCAAGGGCCGATGCAGACTCGATGGGCCAAATGGCCGCCTTCTGCACTGTAGGGATTCTGTGATTGAACAAGTTAATATAAATAGGGGGATAGCTGGGGCACTGGGTTGGTATAGGAGCAGAGCTGTGAGACTGAACAAGTGAAGAGACTCAATGAAGAAAAGCCCCGTGTCTTGGTTTCGACCTTGCAGCCAGCTTGGGCCCTGTTTGCACATTGGTTACCGTGCTTTCCTTAAGATGGAAGCCGAGTCTTTGAATATTTTTAAGGCAGAGGTGGAACGGGTGATAGATTCTCGCTTTGAGGTTGCTATCAGATCAGCCATAATCTTATTAAATGAATGGCCCACTCCTCCTGGTCCTTGTTTGTATGTCCAGCTACTGGGGAACTAAACGCAGTGATTCCCTACCTGAACCTCCTTACCTCCATCTCCTTTTAAACCTACCTCTTTGACCAAATGTTTGGCCAACTGTCTGAATATCTCCTTCTGCAATCACGCTTCTGTGAAATGCCTTGGGATGTTTTACTTTGAATGCAGGTTGTTGGTTGCTCCTGGGTGAATGCACCTATGGTTCGACACCTGCCCTTTCAATCACTGATCTAAATATATTAATATTCCATCGGGCAGAAGATACAAAAGTCTGAGAACACGCACTAACAGATTCATAAACAGCTTCTTTCCCGCTGACTCCTGAATGACCCTCTTATGGACTGAACTGATCTCTAGGCATCTTCTCTACTGAGTAGCACTATTCTCCGTATGCTTCATGCTTCAGTGCCCCAGCTATCCCCCTATTTATATTATGCTTCTCCTATGGCTATGTACTTGTATCATGTATTTATCATATGTCCTATGTTTTGTCATGTATGGAACGATCTGTCTGGACTGTACGCGGAACAATACTTTTCACTGTACCTTAGTACACGTAACAATAAATCAAATTGTATTGATGATTTGACTGTTACGAAGGCAGACTGGTGGGATTGGGCGTACGACACTGATTGAGGATGAGTTTGGGCTATACTCGAGTGTAGGTGATAATTGGCAGTTGTGTCACATAAACCCTACAGTGCAGAAGGAGGCCATTCAGCCCATCGAGTCTGCATTGATGCTCTGATCCTAGGCCCACACCACCGCCCTATCCCTGTAATCCCATCTAACCTGCATATCTTTGGACACTAAGGGGCAATTTAGCATGACCAATCTACCTAACCACATCTTTGGACCGTGGGAGGAAACGCACGCAGACACAGGGGGGAACGTGCAAACTCCACACACAGGCAGTCACCCGAAGCTGGAATTGAATCCGGGTCCCAGGTCTGTGAGGCAGCAGTGCTAACCACTGTGCCGCCCTATCCTTGCAATTGGATGTGCGCGATGCGAATCTCGTACAGTTGACTCTCACTGACCTGGTCATGTGATTAATTTGGGACTATTCCCGTGCTCCTGGCTTGACTGTCTGCAGAAAACCTGTTGCCTGCCTCCCCATCCTTGGCCCAGTTGCATCTGCTTCCCAGAACGATTACCCCGCCCCCCCCCCGTCTTTCCCAGCCAACCAAGGTGCGACCCAGCATCTTTCCAGAACTCTGGTGATCGCCAAGTTCCCAAACCTAGACCCAACCAGCGATCTGTAAAGGTTTAGCATAACTTTCTATTGCTGTCGAATTCTCTCTTCATGAAGATCAGAAACTTGTGTTTTTTAAATTAATTCTGTTGACCAAAGTGTGTTAAACCTCCCCTCCCCCCCCCTTCCAACTCTCTCCAAAGTTTGTCTTTGCCTCTGCCTACGAGTGGCACCCTTGCCGGATCCTAAACCGAGCAGAGACGACGACTTTCACTCTGTTGTTTGCACAGCCCTTGGTTTGGGTCATCAATTGTGCTCGATGAACGGGAATCGTTGAATGGCAGCACAGGCCTGAGGGGCTGAATGGCCTACTCCTGTTTCCTATGTTTCATCAGTTATGCCCATCCCTATTTCAGGAACAAGCTTGCTGTGTTCATACTTGCAGAGTTTACAAGGGGAGCTGGAAGATGGAGGCCTTTCATTCCCTGTGATGTTCCATGCCAGTCCTCCGGATAATGGGCTGATCATTCGGATGGTTCACCGGAATGTCCAGGTGGACTCTAACCCTTTATTTTTCCGGTGGTGACTTGCGCCGTGCGTGGATGTGTTTTAAGTTGTGCGAGAGGTGGCGTCTTTCCAAATCTTAATGCACCATTTTCCCTGGGACCATTGCGGCATTGGCCAGTTGACCCAGCCGAATCGACTCTGTCTTAACCTTCCTCTTTGTTGCACGCAGGTGAATATATTAAAACATGGAGGCCCAGGTACTTCCTGTTGAAATCGGATGGCTCCTTTATTGGCTACAAAGAGAAGCCGGAGAGCCCAGATCACGGTTTGCCACCGTTAAACAACTTCTCTGTAGCAGGTGAGTCTTTGGTGGGGGAAGGGTCAGTAATACATTGGTTGAAGGGCCTACGTATGATGTACACCAGTTCCCCTCCAAGTCATGCACCCTAACGTGGCAATATGTTACCCTTCCTTCGTGGCTGCTTGGACCAAAATCCTGAAACTCTCCAGCTTAACGGTATTATAGGAGCAATGTGCTAGAGTTTTGTTGCAACAGCCCACCAATCTGCAACCTCTACTGTCTGGATGTACAAGGGAGGCAAGTTGCACCATAACACCACGGTAACACCATCGGCTCCCAGGTTTAGCGCCGAGCCGTAAACCGCCCTGATATGGGACTAAATGGGTGGCACAGCAGCACAGTGGTTAGCACAGTTGATTCACAGCGTCCGGGTCCCAGGTTTGATTTCCGGCTTGGGTCACTGTCTGTGTGGAGTCTGCACGTTCCCCCCCGTGTCTGCGTAGGTTTCCTCCGGGTGCTCCGGTTTCCTCCCACAGTCCAAAGATGCGCAGGTTGGGTGGATTGGCCACACTAAATTGCCCGTAGTGTCCAAAAAGGTTGGGTAGGGTTACTGGGTTAACTAACTTGCTAACCTCTGGACTGTGGGAGGAAACCGGAGCCCCTGGAGGAAACCCACGCAGGCACGGGGAGAACGTGCAAACCCCACACAGTCACCCAAGATCGGAATTGAACCAGGGTTCATTGTGCTGTGAGGCAACAGTGCTAAGCACTGTACCACCGTGTCGCCATCCTTCTTATCGCCCTTCTCTCGGTGGTTAACCACCTCCTGGACTTTGTGAAGTGAGAGTGGGCAATAAAGGCTATCCTAGCCACATTCCTTTAACGAAGAGGATAAATGGCACAAGGAGTTGGCACAGCCAATGTATGGCTAGGGATGGGTCTCAGCCCCAGTGAATGTCAAATCTTTGTTGATCTTGAGGGAAGATTTCGGCCCCCAATCGCGCTTCAGGCTCTGCTACCGTGTTTGACGTAGCAATAAGCAACACGGAAACGTTGGGGAAATGGCTTCCTCAAAATAAACCCTTGAAGTCGTGTTCTGTGGGGTAAGAATTTGCATTTATATAGCACCTGTCAAGATCTCTGGGTATCCCAAAGCAATATGCAGCTGATGAAGTATTGTTATTGTAAATATGGCAATTCAAGCATCATAAGCTGGAAAACAGACAAACCAATGTTATTCAGTGATCAGGTAACCTGCTCTTAGCGGCTTACGTGTGTACTTGGTGCGCAATTTGGCTACAGCACAACATTACACTTGAAAAGTACATTATTGGTTTCAAAGCGCTTTGAGATGTCCTGGGGTCGTGGAGGGTTGTATGTAAATGCAAATATGTTCTTTGTGTTCTAATGTCAGATTCTTTCAATAACCAAATGGCAACCGGTGAGTCATTATCCCCAGCAGGTAAATGAGCCATCTTGTGTTGCATTGAGCCGTTCTGCACAAGGGACTGCCAGGGGATTTTACTAACCGGTTATAACCGCCAGGAAAGCCTGAACTGGCTGGAACTCTCTTCTTGGAGACGTGTCCAGAACTCTGTGGGGCCTGGAGGGGGGGGGGGGGTCAGCGCGGAGAAGATTCTCCCGCTTCCGGGGCAGACCAGAGCGTCGATGCAAAGACCTCTAATACATCCAGCCGGGAATTCGAGGAAAAGACGAGACTTTCGGGGGTTGGTTGAAGCAAATAGCGCAGATGGATTGAAGAGGAAGCTAGAGGGACACTGGAAAGGAAGGAGGGTACAGCGAGGACGCGATGAAGTAGGATGTAGGGCACCAGCTTGAGCTGATTGGCTTGTGTCTGTGCTGTGCTGTGCATTGTGTGGAATATTAAACTTTTCCTGCAGATCTGTAACTTCTCAACGTATTTCACTGTTCAATTAGAATGTCAGCTAATGAAGACCGAGCGGCCAAGGCCCAACACGTTTATCATTCGGTGCCTGCAGTGGACAACGGTGATCGAGAGGACCTTCCATGTCGATACACCAGATGAGAGGTGAGGACAGTGATGGGGGGGCGGCAATGTCGCTAGTAATCCAGAGGCCCAGACTGATGTTCTGGAGACACAAGTTCAAATCTCACACCCCAGTGCTTAAAATTCAATTGGATGAAAAGTGTTTGTTTAACTGCTCTCTGCCATTTCCTGCTTATTATTTCCCAGTCTCATTCTCTAAGGGGCCTATGTTCACTTCTATAGAATTCCTACCGTGCAGAAGGAGGCCATTCGGCCCATCTAGTCGGCACCGACCCACTTTAAGCCCTCCCTCCCACCCTATCCCCGTAACCCAATAACCCCATCTAACCTTTGTGGACACTAAGGGCAATTTAGCATGGCCAATCCACCCAACCTGCACACCTTTGGACTGTGGGAGGAAACCGGAGCACCCGGAGGAAACCCACGCACACACGGGAAGAACGTGCAGACTCCACACACAGTGACCCAGCGGGGAATCGAACCTGGGACTCTGGCGCTGTGAAGCCACAGTGCTATCCACTTGTGCTACCATGCTGCCTAGAAATTCGATGCCTCCTCATTGGGGAATTGAACCCTGGACTCCTGCGTGACAGGCGGGGATACTAACGAGGAAAACATAACACACCTTCTTAAAGAGCACCCTAACTAGGCCCGCAAGCCCACCTAACCTGCACATCTTTGGAAACGACGGGGCAATTTAGCATGGCCAATCCACCTAACCTGCATATTTTTAGACTCTGTGTGTGTTTAAGGGGGGGTAGGGGGGGGCGGGCAGGGGTTGGACGATGATGGAGCACCCGTAGGAAACCCACGCAGACACGGCGAGAACATGCAAACTCCACACAGTCACCCAAGACCGGAATTGAACCCGGGTCCCCTGGCGCTGTGTGGCAGAAGTGCTAACCACTGTGCCACCTGGAACAAAACGCTATTCTTGTTAACGATGATCATGAAGCCACCAGACTGTCGGAAGAACCATGTGGTTCACAAAATGTCCTTTCTCGAAGGGGCTTTTCCAGTCAATAGTGGAGTGCCGCAAGGATCAGTGCTGGGGCCTCGGCTATTTCCAATCTATATTAATGACTTGGATGAAGAGACACAGATAGTCATGTGTCTAAATTTGCTGATAGTACCAAAGTGGAAAGGTAAGCTCTGAGGAGGACACAGAGGCTTCAAAAAGATCAAGGCTGGTTAAGTGAGTGGGCAAAGAGATGGTGGGTGGAGCATTCTAACGGAAGTGTAAGATCACTTTGGTCGGAAGATTAAAAAAGCAGAATAGCTTTGAAAAGGCGAGAAGCTGGAAAGTGTTGAATTTCAAAGTGTCTCGGGCCTGCTGGCACAAAGGATGCCGCACGTTGGCATGCAGGTGCCGCACGTTGGCATGCAGGTGCCGCACGTTGGCATGCAGGTGCCGCAAGCGATTAGGAAGGCAAATGGCCACGTTGGCCTTGATTGCAAGCGGATTGGAGTACAGGAATAGAGATGTCTTGCTGCGGTTGTACAGGGGTTTGGGGGGACCACATCTGGAATTCCATGTGCCATTTCGGTCTCCACATTTGGGAAAGGATACACTGGTATTGGAGGCAGTACAGCAAAGGTTCACTGAATGGTCCCTGGGGAGGGAGGGGTTGTCCTATGAGAGGCTGGGTAAATTGGGCTTGTATCCTCTGGGGTTTAGATGAATTGGAGGCAATCTCACAATTCTGAAGGGGGGGTGATGGGGTGGACGCTCTTTAGAGATTGTTTCCATTGGTCGGGGAATCTTAAGCCACGGGGGCACAGTCTCTGGAAAAGTGGGGGGGGGGCAATCATTTAGGACTGAGATGAGAAATGTCTTCACTCAGAGGCTTGTGAATCTTTGGAATTCTCTACCTCCCGAGGGTTGTGGCTGCTCCATCGTTGAATACATTTCAAACTGGGACAGGCCAATCTTTGGTGTCTCAGGGATTTGAGGGAAAATGGAGTTGGAGCCCCTGAAGATCAGCAGTGATCATAATGAAGGGCGAAGCAGGCTCGGTGTGGCCTACTCCTGCTCCTGCCTCTTAGAAACCTATGAAATTCTTAACAGGGCGAGACAGAGTAGATGCAGGAAGGATGTTCCCGACTGTAGGAGTGTTCAGAACCAGGGGCTCACAGTCTGAGGATACGGGGTGGACTATTTAGGACAGAGATGAGGAGAGATTTCTTCACCTGAGAGTGGTCGGCCTGTGGAACTCGTTACCACAGAAAGTAATTGAGGCCAAAACTCTGTATATTTTCAAGAAGCAGTTAGAGAAAGCACTTGGAGAGGTGGAGGGATCAAAGGAAATGGGGGGGGAAAGCAGGATTAGGCTATTGAGTTGGCTGATCAGCCATGATCATCATGAATGGCAGAGCAAGCTCGAAGGGCTGAATGGCCTATTTTCCATAAGGAAATCCACCATCCTTACTTGGTTTGGCTTACACGTGCTTCCAGACCCACAGCAATGTGGTTGACTCGCACAATGTGGTTGAAATGAACCGCACCCTGAAATGGGCGAGCAAGGCAGTCAGCTGTAGATGGCTCACCCTCGCCTGCTCCAGGGCAATCCGGGATGGGTAATAAATGCTGGACTTGCCAGTGATACTCCAATGCAAAGACCAAAGCGATGGGAACTGCCCAATCTTTTTCCCGGGTATGAGTGAAAGTGCTTTATCTGTAATTGGACAGTCTGCTGTGCAGCAGGAAGGGGCAGAAGCACCTTGTGTATGGACGTCTGGTGGGCAGCTGTGTTAATATTTCCCCTGCTCATCCCAGTGAACTACCGCTCGCCTTTGGCGCAATGGACCACACGCACACACACACTCTGTTCTGCGCGCACGCGCACTCTGTTCTACGCCCGCGCGCACACGCGCACTCTGTTCTACGCCCGCGCGCGCACACGCGCACTCTGTTCTACGCCCGCGCGCACACGCGCCCTCTGTTCTACGCACACGCCCCCTCTGTTCTACGCACACGCGCCCTCTGTTCTACGCACACGCGCCCTCTGTTCTACGCACACGCGCCCTCTGTTCTACGCACACGCGCACTCTGTTCTACGCCCGCGCGCACACGCGCCCTCTGTTCTACGCCCGCGCGCACACGCGCCCTCTGTTCTACGCCCGCGCGCACACGCGCACTCTGTTCTACGCCCGCGCGCACACGCGCACTCTGTTCTACGCCCGCGCGCACACGCGCACTCTGTTCTACGCCCGCGCGCACACGCGCACTCTGTTCTACGCCCGCGCGCACACGCGCACTCTGTTCTACGCCCGCGCGCACACGTGCACTCTGTTCTACGCCCGCGCGCACACGCGCACTCTGTTCTACGCCCGCGCGCACACGCGCACTCTGTTCTACGCCCGCGCGCACACGCGCACTCTGTTCTACGCACGCGCGCACACTTCTACGCGCACGCGCACACTTCTACGCGCGCGCGCGCACACTCTTCTACGCGCGCGCGCACACTCTTCTACGCGCGCGCGCACACTCTTCTACGCGCGCGCGCACACTCTTCTACGCGCGCGCGCACACTCTTCTACGCGCGCGCGCACACTCTTCTACGCGCGCGCGCGCACACACTCTTCTACGCGCGCTCTTCTCTCCACACACACATGCACTGTCCTCTGTACATGCACACACTCTGTTCTCTACGCGTGCACACGCATGCACTGTTCTAGTGAAAGGACATTTCAACCAGAGGCCAAGAAAGCAGTATGGATTTTGTAGCAGTAGTTCATCTCTGAACTTCATTGCGAAAAGCAAATGGAATTTGCTTTCCTTAGCGATGGCTTTAATATCCTTTTCCATTTTGCAGACAAAGCCACCGATTTAAAGGTAAATTTTCTGATTACCTACTGTAGGCTTCAGCTCACATTTAGAACGACCTAACCCGGAAGTCTGTTGTGCTCCCTGGGGATGTATTGTGTTGATTTAATGTTTTCCTCTTTGGGACCATGCAAGGTGAGCTAAGGACCATGATAGAGGTGGGGATGGTGACCATGGGCTTGCATGGAAATGTGGGCATGTACATGAGTTCATACCAATTGCTGCCAGCCTCGATAACAGAGCACCCTGCTTAGAATCGTAGAGTCCCTACAGTGCAGGAGGTGGCCATTCGGCCCATTGAGTCGACATCGACCCTCCGAAAGAGCACCCGACCCAGGCCCACTCCCCCGCCCTATCGCAGTAACCCCACCTAACCTGCACATTTCTGAACTGGAAATCGGAGCACCCGGAGGAAACCACGGCAGACACGGGGGGGAAAGTGCAAACTCCATACAGGCAGTTGATAACAGAGCATCCGGTTTCCGTCATGCTATGGAACGGCCCACAAGAACGGGAGGCTGCCATTCAGTCCCTCTAGCCTGTTTCACCATTCCGTTGGATCATGGCTGACCTATATCTTAACGCCACTTATATCCTCGCCGGACAGAAACCTGCGCTCTTCGTTTTGACCTTTCAAATTGGTCAAACTCATCCCAGCCTCAACCGGCTGTGGGTGGAGCTCCAGATTTCCACTACCCTCTGTGAGCTTACACGTAGCTGACTGTAAGAGGGGGAAGGTGCAAAGCGCAGTTTTAAAAGAAAAAAAAAAAATCTAGACCTATGTTTCTTCCAGCACGATGTCCATTTGAAATAGTTCCTTTGTTTTGTGAAGGAACAGCCATGAAGGGTCCAGCTGAATAGAAGTCCATTTGTTGACCAGTTCAAACTCTTTAATTGGCGGCTGGGCTGAACCAATGGTTTGGGGGGGGGGGGGGGGGGGGGGGGGGGGGGGGAAATGAGGTAGGTTCCGGCTACAAAGGGACTGCTGTCACTGACCCTGCATAATCACTCTGCATAACCACTGTTTCTAGAGAGGAATGGACAAGAGCCATCCAGACTGTGGCGAACAGCTTAAAGCACCAGGAACCGGGAGATGATGCCATGGACGTCAAGTGTGGCTCTCCCAGTGACAGCTCGGGATTGGAGGAGATGGAGGTGTCCATTTTGAAGTCTAGGAATAAAGTGGTTAGTATATGAGGGCTTATTTAGGAATACGGCAACCCAGTGGGATTGGGCATCTGGTGCTCCCCCCACCCCCAGAGATGAGCCCTCATGCTGGGTACCCCCTCCCCCAGCCCCACTTTCAGATCAAGGCACGCAATCAGATTTTGAAATTCAGACCTGAATTAGGTTTAAGGTTTGTATTTCCCATTAAATGGTGGTTCTCCCGGTGCTGGCTGCAGGAATGCCTGAACAAGACCCACTTCGTCACCTCGGCTGAACTGGGCCATGCTTGCCGAGATCACGTGCCCATGTTATTCAGTTGCGCCGTGTGCCAACAGCGCCCCTCTGTCGCGATTGAGTTCCACGGAGATTGCAGTGCAGCTCCCGGTGATGCCAGCGAATGCCGGGGTGGTTTAACTTTGGTTAAATGGAGCGTTGACCTTTTGAGTTCTCTGACCCAGGCCTGCGTTGTGTTTGATCTAACCCCCTCATTGCATCCAAATCAACAAGTGCCGTGACTAAGTCAGCTGCTGTCCATTTCTGATTCCAGACGATGAACGATTTTGACTATTTGAAGTTACTGGGAAAGGGCACCTTTGGGAAAGTTATCCTGGTTAAGGAGAAGGCCACGGGACGGTATTATGCCATGAAAATTCTACGGAAAGAAGTAATTATTGCGAAAGTGAGTACTTGCTTTGAGATTTATTTGATGAAGAAAGCGTTGCCCATTTCGGTCACCATCTTGTCAGTGGTCCGTGACACTCCACACCCATACAGGCCGCACGGTCTGACATTTCTGTTAAACCCACTGCTCTCCTTTGTATCTCCTTCCATTGACACCCCCCCCCCCCCACACTCCAAACTAGGGTTGACGATTCTGATCGGGCAACGATTCCCGAAAGAGTCGTCACATGACTTTCCGATCCCATTGTCCCGCGCTCTCACTCGTGCCATTGGCCACCAGACGTGTCCATCCTGGTCATGCCCCGCCTCCTTCTGCACGCTATTGGCTGCTTCTTGACCCTATCCAATCCCATCCAATGGGTGGTGGGAAGCAAACAGCTTATACTTCGCCGGGACCGACAGATCCCGGCAGCAGCCAATGGCAAGGTGCCTCCACTGCGGGGGAGGGGCTGGAAAATCCCACCCAATATCTTTCCAACCCATAAAGCAAAAAAATATATAAATTTTGAAAAACGGACCTTAAACGCCCCCGCATGATTTGTTTGAAGAACAGTCGATCCGCCGACAAGTTGACTTCCTTCACTTGTTGATGCTTTGCCACCGTCACGGAATTGGCGTCCACTGTGCAATCGATCCAGCACGGAATGAGGCCATTTGGCCCATGCTGCTGGTGCTGTCCTCTGTCCCTTTTGCCCCTGCCCTGCCAATGTTCCTCCTTCCAAGTGTTTGAGCAGTCCCCTTTCGAAAGCTTCCACTGCCCTTTCACCTGGAGTCGGTGTGTATGCAATTCGTGTACCCGTGAGAATCGGTGTGTATGCAATTCGTGTACCCCTGAGAATCGGTGTGTATGCAATTCGTGTACCCCTGAGAGTCGGTGTGTATGCAATTCGTGTACCCCTGAGAATCGGTGTGTATGCAATTCGTGTACCCCTGAGAGTCGGTGTGTATGCAATTCGTATACCTGTGAGAGTCGGTGCCTTCATGATAAAATAAGAACTGTACCTAAACATTGACGCCTGTTTTTGATTAATATAGGATGAAGTCGCTCACACTGTTACTGAGAGCAGGGTGTTACAAAATACGCGACATCCATTTTTAACAGTAAGTGCTGAAACGTACACTGGATTGAGCTTGGTTTAATCTGTATTCTCCTGGGTGGAGATATATCCTGTGTGGCTGTCTGTTTATATGAAAATATGTGCTTGACACCGGGGCAGTGGTATTTACAGTAAAAGCAGCTCTCTTGTGATGGGATGGTTTATTTTTTTCCTGCTTTGTGCTGTTTTTATTTTCAGTAAGCAGGTGTATATTTAGTCACGACTGGTAAAGGGGGAAGAGTCTCTTTCCCCCCCCCCCCCCAAAGGCGTGGTTGATGTGTGTAGCTACTCTGTCCTAAGCAGAGCTCCCTCGCGTCTCCCCCTCGTTCTGAGCTCAGCCCCAAGGTGGATTGGGCCAGGGGCAGAGACACAGTGTCAGCCGGATTTTTCTAATCCCCCAGTGAGTCAGACAACCCGTTTACCCTCGGTGACTAAACACACGAGCAATGGCGGCTTCAGCAGGTTGTGAGAGGCACGTCACTCATGGCTCAACGGAGCGAACTCTCTCGTTTCCTGAGTCAGACGGTGTGGGCTCAAGTCCTGCATCTGAAATCTCAACACGGAATCTCCCAATGCAGTACAGAGGGAGTGCTGCACTGTCGGAGGTGCCATCTCATCGCACCATTGCAGACGCAAGTGTGGTAAATTCTCCATGAAGCCAGGCCAATGTTTATCCCTGAACCAACATCACCTCAAAAAAACTAGCAGGTTACCTGTTGTTTGATGTTGCTAATTGTAGGAGCTTCCAGTGTGCAAATGCCTGGTTCATCAGTTGTAGAGTGCTTTGAAATTTTGTGACGTGAAAAAAGTAAGAGCAGGAGTAGACCATACGGCCCCTCGAGCCTTCTCCGCCATCCAATACGATTGTGGTTGATCATTGGCTTAACCCTGAGAGACCAAACGTCTGTCTACGCCGAGCTTGAATTTAATCAGCAATGGGGCATCTGTAACCCAGAGAACTCGGAGTTAATCTCACCAAAGTCCTGTGCAATTGTAGCCAGACATCTTTATTCTTCTATCACGTAGCAGTAAAGGCGAACGCACCATTTGCCAGCCAAATTGCTTGCTGCACCTGCATACTGCAGTGCTGTGTTCCTTGTACAAGCCACACCCTAGGGTTTCTCTGAACGTCAACATTTACAAGTTTTGCACCTTTTTCGGAAAAAAAAAAACTCTGCACCTCTATTCTCACACTTTCTCCACATTACACCCCATCTGTCAGCATGTTTCCTACTCAACCTGTCTATACCTCTTGGCAGCTTCTTTGAGTCTTCCTCCTAGCTTACATTCCCACCTAGTTTTCTATTGTCAGGAAGCTCGGTTAAAGTGATCTTCGTCTCTTCCTCCAAATCATCAATGTAGATTGTAAATAGCCGAGACCCGGTACTAATCCTTGCGGAACTCCTAGTCATAGCCTGTCGAGCAAATGTGCCCCGTTTATCCCTACTCTCTGCCTCCTATCTGTTAACTAATCCTCTATCCATGCTAATAAATTGCTCTCAACTCCCTGAGCCTCAGAGATCTCAAAAGACACAATAGAAATACGGATTTGGGGGGGGGGGGCTTTCCCCCTCGCCTATGGCACTTTACCACAGAGAGAGAATCGGTGCTTTCAGGAGCAAAGACACTTGTCCAACCCATGCGAGGTTGCTGATTTCTGCTTATTGCAGACGCAGCCTGTTCTTTGCGCCGCATTTTCTGGGAATTACGGAGAAATCCTGACTCTGCGTTCCTTTCCAGATGGCAGTAGCATGTGTGAAGCTCTTCAGCCTGTGCAAACTACGTCAAAGGATCTTTCACCTCTCAAAGACTGCATTAAATTACATATAATGTGATTCACACCTCACCTCAGCCTCGCTGCTGATGCAGGTGGATCTCCCACAACCAGAGGGCGTAGAACATATATGTCAAACTCAAGGCCCGCGGGCCAAATCCGGCCCACGGTGGAATTATCTTTGGCCCGCGAGATAATATCTAATTACTTTTTTAAAAAAATTTAGATTAGCCAATTATTTTTTCCAATTAAGGGGCAATTTAGCGTGGCCAATCCACCTACTCTGCACATTTTTGGGTTGGGGGGCGAAACCCACGCAGACACGGGGAGAACGTGCAAACTCCACACGGACAGTGACCCAGAGCCGGGATCGAACCTGGGACCTCAGCGCCGTGAGGCGGTTGTGCTAATCACTAGGCCACCGTGCTGCCCTAATAATATCTAATTACTATTAAAGCTGGCCCCAGCAATTGAAGCGCCTATGGCGTATGATATGGCTGATGCCGAGTTTATTCAGGTATAGTGTGAATCACAAAGTGTTGGCCAGTGGAAAAATGTTTTCATTAGAAATTACTCTGGAAAAGCTCCAGATAAAGCAATAAGAAATAAATGCAACTAATTTTTTTAAAATTTAATATTTAATGTTGTTTTTATAGGCAATAACCTAAGCTTTATTAGTTCCAGGTTCAATAAGTTCATTTCAATAAGTTTTGCAAAAAAACATTGAACCAGTCCGGCCCTCGACTTGTCTCGATTTTTTAATTTTGGCCCATGGTGTATTTGAGTTTGACACCCCTGGCGTAGAATCATAGAATCCCTACAGTGCAGAAGGAGGCCATTCAGCCCATCGAAGCTACACAGACCCTCTGAAAGAGCACCCTACTTAGGCCCACTCCCCCGCCCTATCATGTTTCAATTGTTAGCACTCTCGCCTCTGTGTCACAAGATTCTGGGTTCAAGTCCCACCACAGGTCTTGACCACACAAGTCAAGACTGGCACTCCAGTGTGGGCGCTGCACTGTCAGAGGGGCTATCGTTTTAACAAGATGTTAAACCAAGGGTGCGTCTATCTTTTCAGGTCTCTGTAAAAGATCCTTGGCACTATTTCGAAGAAGAACAAGTGAGAAGACCCCCTTGCCCTGTCTTTCAATCAACCTCCCAGAAATAGATAGTCTGGCCATTATCATCGTGTTGTTAGCGTCCTGTGCGCAAATTGGCTGCATCGTTTCCTACAATACGAGAGTGACCACAATTTAAAAAGTGCTTACGAACAAGGAATAGGGCATTCGGCCCCTCGAGCCTGTTCTGCCGGCTGATCTGATGATAACCACAAATCTGCATCTCATCTACCCCCGATAATCTCTCACCCCCCCCCCCCCCCCCCCCCCAACCACCACCACCGTTTACAAAGAATCTATCCTTCTCTGCCTTAAAAATATTCAAAGACTCTGCTTCCACCACCTATTCAAGAAGAGTTCCAGAGACTCGCGACACTGAGAGATAGAATTTTGCCCCGTCTCCATTTTAAATGAGTGATCCAGTGTTCTACGTTCTCCCGCAAGAGGAAACATCCTCTCCACATCCACCCTGTCAAGACTGTGATGAGTGTAGGAATTTCAGATAAACTGTAGGAATTTCAGACAAATTGTAGGAATTTCAGATATATCATAGGTATTTGGTACAATAAAGGTTAAAAAATCTGTGTGTAAGACTCCTGCGGTAGTGTTTTTAAAGAATCCTGGTTTTGAAAGGTTTTGGGAGCCAGGGGTGCAATTAAGGCACAGTAAAAAGCTTGGACGAGTGAGTTTTGTTTGGATTATGGGGGTTCCCTGTGGAGTTAATGATTTCAGCTTGGTAAAATGCTGTAATTAATGGGGGGAGCTGTGGTAACAGGCATTTTGCAGGAACACCGTTTTAGTGGCGATGCGAGCAGAAGTCCAGATTCTACTCCCACTGCAATTCAGTTAAAATTATGTCTGTAGACAGATTAGCAGTTCAGGTGTGTCTGGTTGCAAGGTGAGCTGAAACAAGCTGAGCTGTAGCTTCTGAAGAAATATAGCCAAAGTTTCTGCTTGGTTCTGACGGGATTCAGGTCTTTTATTTAAAGCAGTGTCAAGCGATCTCTCTCAAAAGTGGAGTATCCAGACGTCTCTGTAAAGCAGGTATTCCTGAGCGTTAATTGCTTTTGAAAGTGGATTGAGAGCTAAGATTTTTTTTTATGTTTGAGTGTGAATAAAGATAGCAGTTAAGTACCAGTGTATTCGCTGTATCGATTAGCATTATTTAAGGGATCAGTTTAAGCTATATTAGTAATAATGTTTGTTTTAATATTCCATATCCCTATTTTTATTGACATCGTTTATTGACATGGCTCCTGGGGTGAGGTATGCTTTCCTCAGTCTTACCAAACATTGGGGTTTCTGTCCAATATCCTAGCCATTGTTGGGGTGTGGTGTGAGATCGTAATAAGACCCCCCAGGAACTCGTGTTTCAATCAAGTCACCCCTCACTCTTCTAAACTAGGAAATAAGCCGAGCCTGTCCATCCTTTCCTCATAAGACAACCTGTCCATTCGGGTGTTAGTCCAGTAAACTCTCTTTGAACTGCTTCCAACGCTTTGGCATCCTCTAAAACTGAAGCATAACCTCCCTACCTTTGTATTAAATTCCCCTCTCAAATTATAACATTGTTAGCTTTGCTAATTGCTTGCTGTACCTGTATAATAGCCTTTTCCGATTCATGCACTAAGTCACCCAGATCCCTCTGCATCCCAGAGCTCTGCAATCTCTCCCCATTTAGATCATCTTCTCTTTTATTCTTCCTGCCTAATTGGACAGTTTCACATTTTCCCATACTCCATTTGCCAGCCACTTAACCTTTGTGTTTATTTTTGTCCCCATCTTCTATCCACTTCACAACTTCCCCTTCATCCACTGTAAAAAAATTTTTATTGTAAACAGTTGAGGCCCCAGCACTGATCCCCGTGGTACACTACGTGTTACACCTTGTCAACTTGAAAAAGACTCATTTATGCCTACTCTCTGCTTCCTGTTACCCAGTCTATCTTCTATCCGTGACAATATGTTATCCCGTATACCGTGAGCTTCTAATTTCTGTAAACATTGGTTGCAAAGCGCTTTGAGAAGTCTAGTTGTGAAAAGCCACACACAAACACAAGCCTTTTTCCTTCTGCATAAAGATACTCTTCCTAAATCCTTTATTTGTTCGGGGCTGACTCTTATTTGTACTGCCTCACTCATGGCTGGAAATGTTTTTTTAATCGAACCAGTTCATCATTTTCAAGACCTCTTCATTCTCCACTTTGAGGCTCTTTTCTCTCGCAAAGACCCCATTCTTTAAGGGGATGTGAGTGTTACTGGCTAGGCCGGCATTTATTCCCAACTTCTAATTTCTCTCTGTGCTGGAAAGACACCTATCGAACCTCTCCTTAACCTGCACAAGGAGGCAGCTCAGCACCCGTTATTCTTTCCCCAAAGCCTCGATGTGGAGATGCCAGTGTTGGACTGGGGTGAACACAGTAAGAAGTCTTACAACACCAGGTTGAAGTCCAACAGGTTTGTTTCAAACACGAGCTTTTGGAACACTGCTCCTTCCTCAGGAAAGCTCGTGTTTGAAACAAACCTGTTGGACTTCAACCTGGTGTTGTAAGACTTCTTACTGTGCCCATAGCCTCAGAAGCCTTTCCTCTTATCTGTTCTATTCCCTTTCAAAGGTACTGTTGAATCTGTTTCAACAGCCCTTCCAGACAGTGCCTTCCCGATCCATCGTAACTTGCTGCATTCAAAATATTCCTCCTCGTTCGTTAGCCTGATACCCCAAATTTGTGTACTCTGGCTACTAAACCTCCTGCCTCGAGAAATCTTTACTTGATTCACCGTCATTCGTGATTTTAGACACCTATCGAACCTCCTTTTAACCTCCTGTCCTCTATGGACAGTAACCCCAGAATCTCCACATCACTGAAGCCCCTCATCTCTGGTCCCGTCCTAGTAAATCACCTCTGCGTCCTCTCTAAAGGCCTTGACGTTCTTCCGAGATGGTGATGCTCCGAACTGACCACGTACTCGAGTTGAGGCCAAACCAGTGTGTGATTAAAAAAAATCTTGGCAGGACTTCCTTGCTTTTGTATTCTGTGCCTCTGTTTAGGACGTCCAGAATCCCACATTTATATTTGACGGGCTTCTCAAATTGCCCTGCCACTTTTCAAGATTTCCGTATGTGAACAGCAGGCTCTCGCCGTTCCTGCATCCTCTTTCAAATTGCACCGTTTTGTTTATCTTTGTTATCGCTCATTCTTCCTACCAACACAAATCAGGGGCTGTTTAGCACAGGGCTAAATCGCTGGCTTTGAAAGCAGGCCAGCAGCACGGTTCGATTCCCGTAACAGCCTCCCCGAACAGGCGCCGGAATGTGGCGACTAGGGGCTTTTCACAGTAACTTCATTGAAGCCTACTCGTGACAATAGCGATTTTCATTTAATTTTTCATCACTTCACACCGCTTTACATTAGATTGTGCCTGCCACGTGCCAACCTGTTTTGCCAGTCTGCCTGTCATCCTGAGGTCTGTTGTCGCACAATTGTTACGGTGCAGAAGGAGGCCATTTGGCCCAGCGTGTCTGCCCCTCTCCGAACGGGCAATTCACCTATTGCCCTTCTCCCTGTGACCCCGCACGTTCTTCTTTTTCAGGTAACCCTCCCGCTCCTTTTTGAGTGCTTCAACTTAATTGAGGTGTACAAAAATTATGGGATCGAGTGGACAGGGTAGAATTGTTTCCCTTGATGGAGAATTCTAGGACCGGGGGACAGCGATCCAAGATAAGTGGCAGAAGGTGTAATGGGGACATGAGGAAGAACCCTTTTACATCGAGGGTAGTGGGAGTCTGGAATTCGTTGCCCGAGTTGGTGGTGGAGGCAGAGACCATAAACGTTTAAAAAAGTTACACGGATCTGCTACGAACCGGGTGCAGGAAGGTAGAATTAGAAAGGGCACCTGGGTACCCTTGTGTCGGCATGGACCAGATGGGCCGAACGGCCGCCTGTGCAGTAACTTTTCTATGATTCCAAATGGGCCTGTATCCACCACGCTCCAGACCCTAACCACTTGCTGTGGGAAATAGAATTCCTCATCACTTTTGCTTCAATTACTTTAAATCTGTTCCATCTTTCTCAATTCCTTTTTTAAAATAAATTTAGAGTATTCAATTTTTTTTTCCAATTAAGGGGCAATTTAGTGCGGCCAATCTACCTAACCTGCACATCTTTGGGTTGTGGGGGTGAAACCCACGCAGACACGAGGAGAATGTGAAAACTCCACACGGACAGTGACCTGGGGCCGGGTTTTGAACCTGGGTCCTCAGTGCCGTGAGGCAGCAATGCTTTTTTATATAAATTTAGAGTATCCGATTCATTTTTTCCAATTAAGGGGCAATTTAGCGTGGCCAATCCACCTACCCTGCATATCTTTGGGTTGTGGGGCCGAAACCCACACAAACATAGGGAGAATGTGCAAACTCCACACGGACAGTGACCCAGAGCCGGGATCGAACCTAAACCTTGACGCAGTGAGGCATCAGTGCTTGCCACCGTGCTGCCCCATCTTTCTCAATTCTTTCACAAGCGGGGAACAGTTTCTCCCTCTGCTCTGTCCAGGCTCCCCCTCCCCCCGCCCTCTGATTTTGAACACTTCTTTCAAATCTCCTCTCGACCTTCTTTCCTCCAAGGAAAATGGTCCCAACTTCTCCAATCTATCTTCATAGCTGAAGTTCCTGATTCCTGGAATCAATCTCGTGAATCTTTCCTGCACTCTCTCCAATGTCTTCACATCCTTCCGAAAGTCCGCCGCCCGGAACTGGACGCAGTACTCCAACTCAGGTCAAACTAGTTCATCATGACCTCCTTACTCTTGTACTCTTTGCCCATAAGCCTACGATACTGTAAGCCTCATTGACCACACTCTCAACCTGCCCTGCCACCACCTACCTGGATGAAATGAAATGAAAATCGCTTATTGTCACGAGTAGGCTTCAATGAAGTTACTGTGAAAAGCCCCTAGTCGCCACATTCCGGCGCCCGTTCGGGGAGGCTGGTACGGGTTTCAGTGACTGTCCCCCTAATTTCTGGCTGCATTTCCTGCGTTGACATTAAACGTTGCAGTTATGTATTTAAATCTACCCAGATCTGGGGTGTGTTAAAAGGCGTGGTGGTCCTATCACTGGAGATACCAATGTGTTCTTGTCTCCAGCCCCAAAATCTATCATTCCCCACTATTCTTGGCTATGTCTCGGAGTTAGTTTCCCATCCGCACTGCCACAGCCCCAAGGGCTTCCACTTTGCTAACAAATCTATTAAGTGGGGTGTTCTCAAGTGTCTTTTAAACCATATATCCATAAACTGCTGTTGTTTTTGATCTGTACTGTTTTCAGCTATGGCCTGGTGGGTGGCACCCTTGCCCCTCAGTCAGAAGGTTGTGGGTTTTATTCCTGTTCCAGAGTCACAACATTAAAATCTGGGTGCAATATTGACGGAATGCTGCATTGTTGCAGGTACCGTATTCCGGAGAGCCATTAAACCCCCCCCCCCCCCCTCTTAGTGGATGTAAAGATCCCACGGCACTGTTCCGAAGAAGACCAGGAGAGTTAGCCCTGGTGCCCTCCCCAATACTTACCATTCAACCAAAATCACAAAAAAATGCACAATCTAGTTATTGTCACATTGCTGTTCGTGGGTGCTTGCTGTGCACAAATTCGCTGCCATGCTTTTCTGCATTACAGTGGCGATGGTGACTATGCTTCAGGGGAGGCAATGGCCCAGTGGTATTGTCGCTGGACTACCAGTCCAGAGGCGGAGGGTAATGCTCTGCAGACCCGGGTTCGAATCCCACAATGGCAGATGTTGAAATTTGAATTCAAAAACAAATCTGTAATTAAAAGTTCAGTGATGAAAACCAGGTGGGTTTTGACAATGGCGCAACGTGGGTGACTCTTAAATGTCCTCTGGATAGGCCGAGAGAGACCCTCCGAGCAAGGGGCAGTTAGGGATGGGCGATACCCACATCCCGTGGGCGAATAACTTCCTGTTGTGATGAAAGGATGCAAGTTTTATTTTCTTTGTATTGGAGTTGCTGGGTATGTTTTCACTCTCTCTCTTCTCACCTTCCCTCCACAGACGTTGAAGTATGCGTTTCAGACCAGCGATCGGTTATGTTTTGTCATGGAGTACGCGAATGGTGGGGAGGTAGGTTATGGCGCTCTCCCCTCTGTTTGGCCTGTGTCGGCCCCTCTCCTTGGCTGAAGCCGCCGTGTCAGCTTGGGTTGGCACTCCACTGCCATCGGCAACCTCTGCCACCTTGTCAGTGTGTTCTTTTCCTCCGGGCAGCTGGCTCCTCGTCCACCCGGTAGGCCGGCCCTCACCTACGTTGCCACCGACAGTGCCGGCCATGAACAGTGATCAGCGTCCCGGGTCCGGTTCCAGCTCAAGGCACAAACTGCTGGAGTGTCAGACACACCCAGATTGGCCCTCAGTTACCTCCCTGCCCCAGTCTGACCTGCCGGTGACTCTAGTCCCACGCGCTGGGTGGCTGACGTGAAGGGGCCTCACTGAAGCACCTGGCAGAGCCACTCCGTTGTCATGCCGACGGGGATCAGCTTTCTCAGCTCAGCGAGCGATTGAAGTCGGGGGCCTCTAAACTTCCATTTAAATTTAGTTCTGTGGCGTGGTTCAGCCCTGCCCTGCTGCATCGAGAGAGCTCGGGTCACATAACTTGGCACAGTCTGAGGGCTCAAACCTGGGGAGAAAGTCTCTATCGGTTAATGTCCCTTCCCTGACCTATATTGTCTTCCCCCAGCTGTGGGAATTGCTGACAGCGTTGTAATGTTCTAACACGTTCAAGGCAGTGCTGAGCTGCCTTGAGCCGCTGCAGTCCGCCTGGAGTCGGCACACCCCGCAGTGCTGATTTTTGGAATGGGATGTTCGGAACGGAGGCTGGTACAGGGTGGAGTGGTGGTCTCCAAGGGTCGGCGCTGGGGCCCCCTGCTACTTGTTTTTGCTACATGCTTTGATTTTGAAATATTGTGTAAAGTTTCAAAAGCGCTAACGACGCCAGTGGTGGGGAGGCGGCGAGTGCGGGTAATACTGCAACAGGACATAGATAGGCGAGCAGAGTGGCCGGAGAATTGTCAGATGGAGTTTAACACAGATGTTTTGGGTGACAGAAGCGAAGGGAGAGGCAATACGGACTCAATAGCACAATTCTACAGAGTGCACAATTCTACAGTGAGCATAAACAGAGGGACCTGGGGGTGCGTGTGCGTTGATCATTGAAGGTGGCAGGACACATTGGAAGAGTGGTTAGCAAAACATGTGGGATCTTAGGATTAATCAATATGGGTGTGCTGAGTGCAAAAGCAGGGACGCGATGTTGAACCTTTTATAAATGATGTGGCGAAGTCGGTGTTGGACTGGGGTGAGCATAGTAAGAAGTCTTACAGTACCAACGCCGGGCCGCACGTTGCCCACCACTGATCTAACTGAATGGTCCAACGTACTTTTGAGGGGCTGAATAGTCTCCTTCTGTTACTATGTATGTTTGATGTTTACTGTCCATCCCCCCCCACCTTGTCTTTTTCTCCAGCTCTTCTTCCACCTCTCCAGAGAGCGAGTTTTTACCGAGGATCGCGCGCGCTTTTACGGGGCTGAGATTGTGTCCGCTCTGGATTACCTCCACGATAAGAACGTGGTCTACAGAGATCTGAAGGTTGGTATTCGGCCACGCGCCGCGGCAGCTTCTGTTCGGCCAATATCCATTC
The DNA here is from genome assembly GCF_902713615.1 of Scyliorhinus canicula. Taxonomy (NCBI): domain Eukaryota; kingdom Metazoa; phylum Chordata; class Chondrichthyes; order Carcharhiniformes; family Scyliorhinidae; genus Scyliorhinus; species Scyliorhinus canicula. The sequence goes on from NC_052172.1 coordinate 12,234,309, forward strand.
TGCGCAAGCAATTGGGAGTGTCGATGAGGAGGTAGAGTGGGAAGGAAGCGAGGACAACTTATACCGTCCTGGTGAAAACTGCAGCAACCTCTCGGGTTTATATATAATCTTTATAATGTTTTTAAAAAACTCCTTCACAAGGGGCTGAAAAAACCCTGAGCAAGTGGAGAGATTAGGCGGGGTGGCCAAGTAGGGTGGGATAGGTTGTAGGAAATGGCATAAAGGAGGAGAGACCGGAGAGGTTCCGAATGGGAATGCTTGAGGTTAAGAGTTCCTGCAATAGTTGAATTCTGGTTTCCTTTCAGCTGGAAAACCTCATGCTGGACAAAGATGGGCATATCAAGATCACGGACTTCGGCCTCTGTAAAGAGGGAATAACCGATGGAGCCACCATGAAGACCTTCTGTGGAACCCCGGAGTACCTGGCACCCGAGGTTAGAACATTTCGTTAGAACATTAGGGGCTGGTTTAGCTCACTGGGCTAAATCGCTGGCTTTAAAAGCAGGCCAGCAGCACGGTTCAATTCCCGTACCTGCCTCCCCGGACAGGCGCCGGAATGTGGCGACTAGGGGCTTTTCACAGTAACTTCATTGAAGCCTACTCGTGACAACAATCGATTTTCATTTCATTTCATTTCCAACCTCCCATTTCCCTTCACCGACAAGCTTTGTGTGAAACTCAACAAAGCACGTCTCCGAATTGGAATTCGATTTATGAAAAGATCTTGGTTAATTTCTCGTCAATCAAGTGTTTGTTGCTCTCAACACTTTTTTTTTTTTCACCCCGCACACTTGTACTCTTTTTTTTTAAATTCGTACGGCTGCAGAACTGGTTATAGTTCGAGATTGAGGGGAACAATCCACTGCTGGTGCCGTGTGAGTGGTTGTGATGCCAACATGGACGGATGTCTCCGGGCGGATGTTCAGTATGTGGGTGGTGCTCTGACTTGGCTGCCGCAGTCACCACTTGAGCCGTTCTTCATGTTCCGCTTATGGAGCACGCGGCCACATCTTCCCCAGCCCGTGGCTAAGCAGTCGAGGGTCGCCCAGGTGTTCCTGGGACATCGCCGCTCGGGTCCCTTCCCGGTGTGTCATCGTCAGAGATCCCAATCCGCCATTGTTCTTTAAGGTTTTTCTTTCGTTCTTTTAAGGTTTTTTTTTGTTACGTTAGGGCATCATGAGCGGTACAGGCTTGGCGGGCTGAAGGGCCTGTTCCTGTGCCGTACTGTTCCTTGTTCTTTGCCACGACACAATTATCCTGGAAGACAGTCTCCCCTCCCCCGACCCCCAAACACACGATTATGATCGGCCTGTGGCTCGACAAGTCACACCACCTGAAAACGTGGCTTCTCTCCGAAGCTGCTGCCTCTTCAAGGCATGGAACTTGGGGGGAGGGGGGGGGGGGGGGGGGGCTGCTATCATTCGAGAGCAGACTGAAAGCCCCGCACCAGACCATGGAACATTCTTTGACCGCCTCTGACTTGGCTGTTGCCTGGTTGTAAATATTTTTGAATGTTTCCAGCTACCCCCTGCATGATTATATCTGCAATGCCGGGAGGTGCTGAGACCAGACAGACTAAGGTTCCCTTTACCTCAGTATTTTGGAATTCATGGCGGGAGGGGATGGGGTGAAGTTTCTTGTGTTTAAACGGGCATTACCCTGACCGCATCTCTTGTCCCACACCAGGTGTTGGAGGACAATGACTATGGCCGAGCGGTAGACTGGTGGGGCCTCGGCGTGGTGATGTACGAGATGATGTGCGGCCGGCTGCCCTTCTACAACCAGGACCACGAGAAGCTCTTCGAGCTGATCCTCATGGAAGAAATACGGTTCCCGCGCACCTTGTCCCCCGAAGCCAAATCCCTTCTCTCGGGGCTCTTGAAGAAAGACCCCAAACAGAGGTAAGAGTCGCAAAGTATTGTTGTGTCCCCCCCCCCCGGGTGACCGATTTGCTCATGCTGTCCCCACACCTCCTCTCACCCCCACGCCCATTTTGCGCAAAACTTAATTCTCAAAACCAGACCCGGAGCAACAATGCGTACAGCAGGAGCGACCAGAGGAACGATGGTCGGTATTATAATCATTCTGGCGTTGCACGATCCATTCTTTCCAGTGGGACTCGCTCACAAGAGTATTACTCTGGAATCTTTTTTTCTAATTTGTTTATGGGACGTGGGTGCCAGCATTTATTGCCCCATCCCTAATTGCCCTTGAGGGGGGGGGCACTTAAGAGTCAACCACATTGCTGCGTGGGTCTGGGGGTCACTTGCAGGCCAGGCCGGGTAAAAACAGCAGATTTCCTTCCCAAAAACATATTGGTGAACCAGGTGGGTTTTTACGACAATCGACCAGGTTTCACGGTCATCATTCGACTTTAAATTCTTATTGAATTCAAATTCCACCATCTGCCGTGGTGGGATTGGAACCCGGGTGCCCAGAGCATTACCCTGCATCTCTGGACTATTAGCCCAGTGACAATATCCAACAACTACGGTACATCCCGCCTTCAGTGCAGAAAGAGGCCATTCGGCCCATCCAAGTCTGCACGTACCCTCCTACCTAGCCCCAAGCTATCCCCGTAACCCAGTGACCTTATGTAACCTTTTGGACACGATCAGGGCAATTTAGCATGGCCAATCCACCTAATCTGCACATCCTTGGACTATGGGATGAAACCAGAGCACTTGGATAGCACGGGGAGTGGGGAGCAGGCCTAGATAGGGTGCTGTTTCAGAGTGTGCCAGTCCAGACTCTCTGGACTGAATGCACTCCCTCTGCACCGTAGAATTTTATGGGTACGGAGAGAAATGGGACAACGGTCCACATGGAGATAAGAGTTTGGATTTGGAATTAGATTAGCCATGATCTCATTGAATGGAAGAATAGGCTCTTTGATCTAATTGTCCTCAGCCTACTCCTGTCTTCGTGGTACCTGCTATCCAGATGTTGAGGCTTAGTACGCTCTTTTATTGCCAACGTAGCCAAATAAGTCTCCCTCCCATGGGTGGAGATCTGGTTATTGTGTTTGCAGGGCTACCGGACCTGGCCGCGGAGTAATTGGAACTGAGGCAATGCTGTGTGGCAGGCTGGGCAATCCAGTGGCCAAGTCCGATTCCACTGATCATTGACCAGCAATCTGACTGCTTGCTTCAAGCTGACCTTGGGGGGGCTAAAGTTCCTCCGACTTGGCTCTGGGGGAAGTTTGCAAGCCCGTGGCTCTGGTGCCCCTGCTCTGGGTACCACGAGAGATGTGAAGGGGGGCAGCTGACGAGGAAGCTGTCCCGGTAGCAAACCGTGTTTCCGGCGAGCCGCGACAGCAAGCTGCTGAAAATCACTCTCTGCCTGGCTCAGCAAAGAGGCTGTGCTGCTGCGTTGTCACCCGGCACACATCCTCTGCTTTGGCAAATGACACGTGTCACTCGCGATCCTGCTGCACAAGGGGATTGGAATCACTGTTTTCAGCCTCCCCTTTGCGGCTGGTTTGCTTACAAGCAGAAAGCTAACGGCACTCTTTGCGGAATCCCATTGGATAAGTGCTGGATGAATCACAGTCTATGAGCACGTTGTAAAAAGGTTATTGGTATTAATGTGGAAATGTTAGCGTTTCAGAGGAAAGAAGAATAAACTTCCATCCAATGCATCTTCTAGGTAGTTGCATGGTACGGCGGCAATGGAGTTGTTATCCAATAAATCTGCCTACAGCAAACCCAGACATGAGGAGAGGCCAGAAGGGGCAGGCCCATGAGAAAGGCGGCTTAAGCTAAGGGTTCTGAAATGGCCACGATTAGTGATGGAAAGCTGGTGGAGGGCGAGAGGAGCTTGCTGGGAGTCAGTATCATATTCACCTCTGCTCTCTTCCCCCAGGCTGGGTGGCAGTCCTGAAGATGCAAAGGAAGTCATGCAGCACAAATTCTTTGTCCCGGTTAACTGGCAGGACGTCATAGAGAGGCGGGTGAGTGAACCCAAGTGATGGATGAACTTCATTTATCGCTAGTTCGCAACGAGAGAGGCACAGGATGTGGCGAGCTGCTGTGGAATTGTCTGAAAAGGATCTCCCTCATCAGTTTGACCTTGTGTTGTATGCGTGTGTGTCTACGCCTGTGCGTGTGTGTCTACGCCTGTGCGTGTGTGTCTACGCCTGTGCGTGTGTGTCTACGCCTGTGCGTGTGTGTCTACGCCTGTGCGTGTGTGCCTACGCCTGTGCGTGTGCATATATACATACACACACACACGCAGATATATACACAAAGTCTGTGTGTGTGTATATGTCTGTGTGTGTGTATATGTCTGTGTGTGTGTATATGTCTGTGTGTGTGTATATGTCTGTGTGTGTGTATATGTCTGTGTGTGTGTATATGTCTGTGTGTGTGTATATGTCTGTGTGTGTGTATATGTCTGTGTGTATATGTATGTCTGTGTGTGTATGTATGTCTGTGTGTGTATGTATGTCTGTGTATATGTATGTCTGTGTGTGTATGTATGTCTGTGTGTGTATGTATGTCTGTGTGTGTATGTATGTCTGTGTGTCTGTGTGTGTATGTATGTCTGTGTCTGTGTGTGTGTGTATGTCTGTGTGTCTGTGTGTGTGTGTATGTCTGTCTGTGTGTGTGTATGTCTGTGTGTGTGTGTATGTCTGTGTGTATGTCTGTGTGTATGTCTGTGTGTATGTCTGTGTGTATGTCTGTCTGTGTGTGTGTGTGTCTATCTCTATGTGTGTGTGTGTGTCTATCTCTATGTGTGTGTGTGTGTCTATCTCTATGTGTGTGTGTGTGTGTCTATCTCTATGTGTGTGTGTGTGTCTATCTCTATGTGTGTGTGTCTATCTCTATGTGTGTGTGTGTGTCTATCTCTATGTGTGTGTGTGTGTCTATCTCTATGTGTGTGTGTGTCTATCTCTATGTGTGTGTGTGTCTATCTCTGTGTGTGTGTGTCTATCTCTATGTGTGTGTGTGTCTATCTCTATGTGTGTGTGTGTCTATCTCTATGTGTGTGTGTGTCTATCTCTATGTGTGTGTGTCTATGTCTGTGTGCGATTGCGGGTGCACGCCCATCTGTGTGCGCGCACGGGAGTGCACGCCCGTCTGTGTGCGCACACGGGAGTGCACGCCCGTCTGTGTGCGCACACGGGAGTGCACGCCCGTCTGTGTGCGCGTGCGCGGGAGTGCACGCCCGTCTGTGTGCGCGTGCACGGGAGTGCACGCCCGTCTGTGTGCGCGTGCACGGGAGTGCACGCCCGTCTGTGTGCGCGTGCACGGGAGTGCACGCCCGTCTGTGTGCGCGTGCACGGGAGTGCACGCCCGTCTGTGTGCACGGGAGTGCATGCCCGTCTGTGTGCGCATGCACGGGAGTGCACGCACGTCTGTGCGTGCGTACATCTGTGTGTGCACACACGGGTGCGTGTGTCTGTGTATGCGTGCGAACGTCCCTGGCAGCAGGTGGTTTGTGGGGCTACATGCAAAGCACACGCTACCTGAGGTGCGGCTGGCTGCCAGCATGGTGGAGTGGAGGGGGGGGGGGGGGGGGGGGGGGGGGGGGGGGGGGGGGGGGGGGGGGGGGGGGGGGGGGGGGGGGGGGGGGGGGGGGGGGGGGGGGGGGGGTGGGGGGGGGGGGGGGGGGGGGGGGGTTCCTAGGCTCGGCCTTTGTTCTAACCTTCTGCAGCCTTTAAACTCTCAGGGGTTTGGATGGTGCAGTGATTGTACTAATGCTGAGCTAATTCCTCTGCCCTCCATCCTCTTTCTGTTCAACAGCTTGTTCCCCCGTTCAAGCCCCAAGTGTCCTCTGAGACCGACACCCGCTATTTCGATGATGAATTCACAGCAGAGACGATAACAGTTACGCCCCCAGATAAATGTGAGTATTAAAACCCCATTACAGATCCGGGGCGAGCAGCCAGGCAGCGGAGAGCTCCCGGGCTCTAGCTGCTGTCACGGCCCGGAGCATTGCGGACCCGGACCGCAAGAAATATTCCCCCCACTTCGGCCGGCTCGCGTCCCGGACCTCCCCCCACACGTTGCCTCCAGCCCCAAATAATGCCCCCCCCCCCCTCCTAACTGTGGACTTGAGTCCTGAGCCGCCTTGCTGAGTTCCTGATAGGTGAGACCATGCGAGTCCCACGCTGGTCAGCTACGGAGAATCACGGGGGCTGGGTCTGAGGCCATGGATCGGCGTGCGGCGATCTCCTAGAGTGCGCCGATTTTTAAGCGTCGCCCTCGATTTTGTCGTCATTAGGGATTCTCTGCCTCGTCGCCGAACGTGATTTTGGCGCCTGGGATCAGGGAATCAGCCCAAGATGTCCTTGCAATATGCAAACTCTTTATATACATATACTCAGACACTAGAAGGATATAAAATTGAAAAGAAGGAGGTATTTGATATATTATCTGCATTTAAAGGTTGAGATGTATCCAAGGATACTGCAAGACGTGGGAGTGAAAATTACTGGCTATAATTTTTTCAGTCTTCCTTCGACTTACTTGGAGGGTGGTGCCAGAGGGCTGGACAATTGCAAACCTCGCACCTTGTTCAAAAATGGATGGAAACTTCTAGAAACGATAATTCAGGACAAATATGGGAAAGCAACCCGAGAAAGGAATGCCAGCGTTCTGGAGTCCCACGGCCTGATTCCCGCCTCCACGTCCCAGAAACACCTGCCAGGTGTGCGGTCAAAGATGTGGCTGTTGGATCGGGCCCATCAGCCGCGCTAGAACCCACCGAACTCACGACCAGTAACACGGAGTTTCTTAGGTGGGCAATCACACTCGTTAGTGTGTGATTCCCGGAGAAGAATAGTCGCTTGGGCAAATGTGGGTTAATGAAGGGAAGTCAACATGGATGTCTTGAGGAACAATCATGTTTAACTCATTTGCTGGAGCCTTTTAATTTTGTTTTCCAATTAAGGGGCAATTTAGCGTGGCCAGTCCACCAACCCAGCACATCTTTGGGCTTGGAAGGGCGGGGGGGGGGGGGGGGGGGGGGGGCGGTGAAACCTACGCAGACATGGTGAGAATATGCAAACTCCACACGGACAGTGACCCGGGGCAGGGATGGACCCTGGGTCCTCGGCGACGGGAGGCAGCAGTGCTAACCGCTGCGCCACCTGGAGTTTGTTTTTGAAGATCACCGAGAGGGTCGACGAGGGCAGTGTTGTTGATGTGGTGTACATGGCCTCCCAAAAGGCATTTTATCCAGTGCCACACAATAAACTTTTGAGCAAAAGTTATAGCTGAAATAGAATAAAATAACAACATGGCTACAGAATTAACTGAATGACAGAAAACAGAGAGTGGAGGTTAGTGGATGTTTCTTGGGCTGGAGGACGGTTGGTAGCGGAGCTCCCCAGGGGTCAGTGTTGGTTTTCCTGATGCACGTCAGCGACCTAGACCTTGGTGTTCAAGGCACTGTGACCCGTGGTGAGGACTGTGTAGAGCTTGGACAGGACAGAGACAAGTTGCTTTAATGGGCAGACAAGGGGCAGATGATGTTCAGTGCAGAGAAGAGAGATTTATTTTGGTAGGAAGAATATCGAGCGACAATACAAGATAAATGATACAACTCTAAAGGGGGATGCAAGAGCAGACTGATCTGCGCGCAAGTTATTAAAAGTGGCAGGGGAGGCCGGGAGTGCAGATTTTAAAAAATCTTACAATATCCGCTGGGCGAGTGAAGGACTTCCGGTGGCGGCACTTGGGGAGGAGGTTGGGCACTTGGGTACTCCGCCAGGACGCTTGTTATTTTGGTGGCTAGATTATACACAAAAAAGTAGGAGACCATTGAGGAAGTATGTGGGGAAAAAAGGAGGGAGCTCGGAAGTCTGCAGGCGGAAATCTTTGATTGACTTGGGTGTCGAGCATCAGTAATAATAATCGCTTATTGTCACAAGTCGGCTTCAATGAAGTTACTGTGAAAAGCCCCTAGTCGCCATATTCCGGCGCCTGTCCGGGGAGACTGGTACGGGAATTGAACCCACGCTGCTGGTCTTGTTCTGCATTAGAAGCCAGCTGTTTAGCCCACTGTGCTAAACCAGCCCCCGGAGCTGGTTAAACATCAGGAGGGAAGATCACGTGTCCGCCGGTTGCGGCCACCCCGATCACGGCTGACACTAGGTATTGGCTACTGAATTTTTTTTTAAATGTCAAGTGCCCAATTCCATTTTTTCCAATTAAGGGGCAATTTAGCGTGGCCAATCCACCTACCCTGCTCATCTTTTTGGATTGTGGGGGGTGAGACCCACGCAGACACTGGGAGAAAGTGCAAACTCCACACGGACAGTGACCCGGGGCCGGGATTCGAGCCCGGGTCCTCGGTGCCGTGAAGCAGCAGTGCCAACCACTGCGCCGCCGTGCCGCCCTATGGCTACTGAATTTGTCCAGCACTTCGTGGGGCAATGGAGAGCGATGTTTGAAACCCTCCGTAAATCGATTTGAGGAGGCGCTGGACCCTGTTCGAGAAAGGTTGGCGAGAACTTCGGAAGCGGTGATGGAGCATGTTGAAGGGGTTGGAGATGGCTCTGTCGAGGCCCGGAGAACAAATTGCCTCGCAGTAGCCCGATATCTCGTTAGTGGCAGAAAAAAAAAATCAGAGCCTGCGGGCAAAGCTGGATGACCTGGTGAATCGGTCAAGGAGACAAAAACTCAGTCGTGGGGTTACCGGAGGCTGTGACGGGCCCGAATCCTGCTGCGTATTTCTCGCCGATGTTCAGTAAGATGAAGGAGGAGGATGGACTGGCGTCCCCTCCGGAGCTGAACACTCCGGCCGAATGAGCCACCAAGAGCAGTTATTGTAAAATCCCACAGCTGTCCAGCACAACGAGCACGTCCTGGAGTGGGCCAATGATGTCCAAGCGGAGCTTGCGAGGAGGTGGGCGTCCTTCAATAAGACTAAAGCAGCATTGTGCAAGAGTGAGTGCGGTTTGGAGTGGTGTACCAGGCGAGGCTGAGGGTTACCTTCGAGTCAAAGGGCTGCTACTTTGTCACTTCAGAGGAGGCTGAGGCCTTTATTACAAAGCACAGACTGGAATCAAGTCAAATGGGCTCTGTGGGGACTTTAATGGTTGTTGAGGGGGAAGGGTTTGGGATTTTATTTGTATTCTGTATATATTTGTTCCTTTTGTAATGGGATGGGAGTGTTTTACATCCATAGATACATAGAAGGTAGGAGCAGGAGGAGGCCTTTTGGCACTTCGAGCCTGTTTCCGCCATTTATCACGATCATGGCTGATCATCCAACTCAATAGCATAAGCTGTATGTTTGGGGGGGGGGGGGGGAACAGTCCTGAGTAATATTGTTGACGGTAGTTTTTGTGGTGGGATTTTGATATTTGTAGGGGTGTTGAATTTTTGTTGTACTTTTTGCAGCTGGGAGGGTAGAGATGTTTCTTTCTCCTTTTTTTTTCTGTCGTGGGTGGGGGGGCATCGCTAGCAGTTAATTTTTATCTAGCGCACGGGAGGTGAGGTTGGGGTGTGATCTGTTGGACCTGTTTTTCGTGAGCCTAGCGTTTTTGTTTTGTTGGGGTTGGTTAGGACGGGGTGTTGTTCTTTGGTACGTAGCCACGTTTGGGAGGGGTCTGATTTGGGGGAGGGGTGGGGGGGACGGTTAGTTTTCTGATGGTGACTATGGGGTTTCTTTGCTTCACTTTATGGGTGGGTTTGGCATCTCGAGTAGGCCTTGGACCTACATCCTCTGGGCACAGATTTAAAGTACGCAGCAAAAGAAGCAATGGCGTGAGGAAATGCTTCTTTACACGGTGAGTGGTTAGGATCTGCAGTGTACTGCCTGAGAGTGTAGTGGAGGCAGGTACAATCGAGGCGTTCAAAAGGGAATGAGGGTGTTACCTGCTGCTTTAGTCTTATTGAAGGACGCCCACCTCCTTGCAAGCTCCGCTTGGACACCATTGGCCCACTCCATTACATGAGGATGAATGTGCAGGGTGGGCCACGACGGGGTGGGGGAAGAGGCTGAAGAATGGAACCAGGTGAGTTGCTCATTCAGAAAGACACGATGTGGGCCAAACAGCCACCTCCTGCCCTGTGATTCATAGAATTTACAGTGCAGAAGGAGGCCATTCAGCCCATCGAGTCTTCACCGGCCCTTGGAAAGAGCACCCTACTTAAGCCCACGCCTCCGCTTGAGTGTCCAGAAATATCCCCCCTCCCCCACTCCCTTAAATGTATTCATTCCAGCTTTTCCACTTTTCTCTTACCGTCACTTTTTTTTCTTTCCTTCCCCCTACAGTTGACAATTTGGACCTGATGGACAGTGATCAGAAAGCACACTTTCCCCAGTTCTCCTACTCGGCGAGTGTGCGAGAATAAACGCTGCGGATACACCAAAAAGAGCAAAAACCCACCCAGGACTTTCTCCGGCGAAGGCAATTCCACATCATCCCAAAACCTTTCCATCATCAGCCTTCAGCTGCCACCTCGGGAGTGCCAGGAAGCGCAGGTTCTGCTGAATGGAAATTCACCACCGGTCCACTTTCATTCTAGAAGTTGTTTTTTTAAAAAATATATGTGTACATAGTTGACAACAGCGTAACTTGCAGTGATTGTTCCACTGCTGCAAGAGCCACGGTTTGGGATGTTTGTGCATATTTTAAGGAGACATCTGTACAGCGAGGGTGGTCCCTGCCACTCACCCGATGCCACCCGCGCAGAGCGAGGTCGCAAGCTGCTGACATCGCTAGCTCCACCTCTCATTGCCATTCGAAAGTTTCGCCTTTTTTTTTCTTCCCCACACAAAAAAAAAAGAACAATTTCAAAATATCATCTTTATTATCGTTCCACTGGAACGCACACATGTGCACCATTCAGGCATTGGCAAACACACACACACACCACCGGGCATACTGACGTGCTCTTGCAGGCACACACGCACGTTAGTTGGAACGGATGCTAAGGTTCTGCACTACACTTGAGTGTTGCAGGGGCCGCACTGACGGCGAGGTGGGGGTGTGGGATTGTTGGGGGGGGGGGGGGGGTTTCGGAGGAGAGGGACCCTCGGCACTGCAGTTTAATTTCCATACCAGTGGAGGTTAACGATCAGACTCTGTGACATTTCTACCGTTTCGATTCTCTCATTGTTGCAGCCTGCAGCCAATGGTGTTTGCGGAACAGATAAGAGGGGGGCGGGCAAGTTCCTTACATTCTCCTCCGCTAACGTTGGCGGGCAGATGGATGACTGGACGGATTGTCTCTGGTGAATGTCCGGTTTGTGCTGTTGAACATTTCCATTAGATGTTGGGGAGTCAGACTAGCTTTTCCGCGCAACCCGCGCGTGTCTCGGACGTTTCAGTCAGTGAGTGAGCTACCCAGAGTAGAGGTCACTAGTTCAACACCCCCTGCTGAGATAAATAGAGGAGGGAAGAGACTGGCTAAGTTTTGGAGGAGAAAATACTCTCTTACCATAGCATCTCTGTCCTGGTGAGGCTGACAGGTGAACCTAATGCATTTTTGTGATCAGTTATGAAAATTTCTATATTTTGATGTGTATTCCTGCCGACCTGAACTTGATTGGTTTTCATCCAAATTTTTTTGAACAAGTCAGTGTTAACCTTCTGACAGTCATGAAATGCCTCGCGTACTGCTTGTAGGTTCTTGGGTGCCTGTTGGGTATCGGGAGGCGTGTTGGTATCACATATCCGTGGGCCCGTCCGCTCCAAGTACCAGCGGGTTAGGACGCCAACGGTTCTAAATGCTGTGGAGACCTGGTGACTGTCAGGTCTCCAGATTGGTCTCTGCCCATGTTGACTGAGTTGAGGGCGATGCAGTCATTCCCCCCCCCCCCCCCCCCCCCCTCGAGGTCCATTGTGCTGGTCAAGAATCACTCACATCACAGAATGCAAAGCCATCTATTCCGTACTGTACAACCAGCCTATACTGTAACTGTTACAGATTGCAGCTCTATGGTTGGGTTGAGCTCTACTGGTCCCTTCTGTAAGTCAGACGCCTACATCTATGGGGGCTGGTTTAGCTCAGTTGGCTGGACTTCCGGTTCGTGAAGCAGAGCGAGACCAACAGCGCGGGTTCAATTCCTCTACTGGCCGAGGTTATTCGCGAAGTCCCCGTCTTCTCAACCTTATCCCTCGCCTGAAATGTGGTGATCCTCGGGTTAAATCACCACCAGTCAGCTCTCCCCCTCAAAGGGGAAAGCAGCCTATGGTCATCTGGGACGATGGCGACTTTACCTTCACCTGGGCTCCCCTCCACCCCACCCCAAGATCGATTGTTTACCTTTACTACTAGCTAGTCACACTAGCTAGTGTGTGAGCCTGGATGTTACAATGGTGAACGCCTCCCTGGTTAACTGAATGGTACCAGGTCTCCTCCTGTTCCCTCCCACACATGTGCCTCTGTATCTCTCTCGGCCTCTCAAATCGTCCCAGAAGGCAGGCTCGTTCACGTGCCGGCATGTTATTCAAAAACTCAGATTGTTTTTGCAACCTTTAACCAATCGAAGCCACACCTTAACTTTGGCGTGCATGAACACTGCATGGCTCCCTCAGTCTGAGAATAAATATAGACTCCAGACTCCCCCGTAATGAGCTAAATGTTTTAATTTGAATCTGAGACCGGTTGGCAATGGACTAGACACGAGAGGTTTGCCAACCCATTGCCGCACTCCCTTGCTTAACCCCAGTGAGCCTTTAACTATTGAGACCAGTTTGTTCTTCACCCAAAAGCCAGTTGGCCTCTAACCTCGGCCAACTCACCTTGTAGAGTTTTCTCGTTAGAATGACCAGCTGCCTTCGTTCAAACCCCCCCACCCAAATGTAGATGAGCCCCAGCCATTGCCACATTCTTGTGCGACTAAGCCCAGTCCATCCTGATAATCCATGAAAATCCCTCCAAGAATTAGCTATGAAAGCCTCGATGCCTGCCTTATTAATGTCAGGAGAGCTTGTTAACCCCCGCCTTTGTCCCGATGCCTCCGACCTTCAGCTAAATTTAAGTCGGTGGCAACACTTCAACATAAATGGCCTCAAATTCCTGCCATGGTGACAGAGATCGCTTCCAGTTATATACATACTTTTTAAAAGTCTTGTTGCTTTGTAAGGACAGTTAGTAATCAGCATTATTGGCATTTGCACAGGCCCCCTGCCCCCACTGGTGTCTGCCAGTCGAAAGTGGAGTGTCTAGCCCCCACCTGGCAGATTTTTTACCAATGTCATTTCAGAAGTTTGGCTTTTTTTTTAGAAGAGAGGTTTATGTGTAAACAAGAGAGCCAGCCCTTCAGAGAGCATGATGAGGTGTTTGTTTACCACTGTGCAAAGGAACCCCGCAGCACCCTGGTTCAAGGCCGATCGCGATGAGCTCGGTGTCTTGCACGGTGTGGCAACTGTGGGCTAATTGACAGTCCCAGCCCGCGGCCGCTTTGGGTGCGCACGCGTGGCTACGCCCGAGGCGAGAGTCCGCTCTTCACGAGGAATTTGTGGTTATTCCGTGATCCAAGAGCTGGTTGGGACGATTTTGCAGACGGGCAAAGTTGTGGCTTGGCGGGTTGAGTCGGGCCCTCGTTGACCCTGCTGAACCGTCTTGCCACGGTCCAGATTCTCTCAACCATCCCAGAAAGGGGAATTCTTGGTCCCCGAAAATCGCACCCGGTTCCCAGTGCAAGTTGGGGTCGGATAACCGTTTGAAGGGCTTCGCTGCGTTGCTAAACATGGAAAACGTGTTTGCGTTTCTCAGGTGGAGAATTGGCTGTGGGCTGTACCTGGGAGTTTATTGGGGGGGGGGGTTGTGATTATGTGAAGATTAAACTAGCAGCTGGTTAGTAAAAGTGTGCGGATTGTTTAATGTTAATTTTGTTTGTTCTGTGTTAAGTATGGAACAATATTTATTGAAGGTACTGTAGTGACAGTGAGTCAAGTCAACAGTGTTAAAAGCAGATTTCATTGAAAAGGAATTGGTACATATTAACAGACTAATCAGATTTATGTGGATGGGCGGGGGGTTTTCTGGGTGGGGTGGGGAAATGCAGAAACCTCTGTCTGTCACTCATTCACTTCTGACAATGTGAAGAGCTGTGAGGGTTTTTTTTTGTTATATTGCGTCCCTAGCTTACAGATGTGTGAATTAGAATATGCAGAAACCTCTCCGAATCAAAGACAGGTGCCCAAGGAGAGATGCCCTCTCCAGAGATGGATTGATAACATGGGGGTGGGATGGCAGGCTTGGTGACGTGAACTCTTTTCCCCTCCCTCCCTGCCCTCCAGACTTTGACGTGTGATAATCACCTCCGGCTCTTAAGGACCAGACTTGTGCTCTGACTGAAAGAGTGGCCTCCTGGAGCGAAGAGGCCTGTTGCCCATCGAGCGCGGATCCCAGCTCTGTTCTGTACACAGGCTGTGCAACCCGGCGGCCCACGCCAGCGTAGGCCACAAGACCGAGGATGGCCCCACCAGTACTGTGCCAAGTCTGGAACTGAATGGGAGTCCGCACCGGATTGAGCGTGTCACTGGTGGCCGGATAAGCCAGGGAAGGCCCTGCTGGAAGGAGTGGGATTAAGTTAGAGATGCCTCCAATTCTGGGATCTATGCAGGAAAGGCATATTTATGATCTGGTGCTCACAAGTTGCCATTTTGCTATTGGCAATTTAATGGAAGTTGACATTTTTTTTTTTAAAGAGTCGTACAATGGTGATTCTGCAATGCTTTTCCATTGAGGAGCAAGGAATCCCAGCTCCGGGAAGCAATGGTTTTGTTTCCCTTTTTAATGCTGTCGTTTAAATTTGCTTTTTTGTTGTTTTTTTTTTTTGGAGCACTCTTAAGTTCATTAGTGATTTCTAACGTGGGACATTTACAGACTGAAACGGTGTGTCTGAAAACCCAGTGTGATTCCGAATTCTCCGACTGTGTAACTATGGTAATCCTGGCCCAGGAGGAATCTGCACGGCCAGTTAACGCGACGGAGAAGTACCGGTCCTTACTGGAACTTCAAAACAAACTCGAGATCGAATCACCGATGGCTTTGTTTCTGGGGGGGGGGGGGGGGGCCACACCGTGGCACACTGCCCCCACTCTTCCCTACCAACCCCTTATTTTTCAGTTGTCCTCATTGTCCTTTATCGCTGCTTCGCCCCAGGAAAACGCCATTCACGTGGGTGAGGAACGTTAGCGATTCTCGGCTCCCACCACCAACCAGACCTAGGGTGGGTGAGGGGCTACTCAACATGGTAAAATGCTCAGGTGGTGAGCTTCTGGTGGGCCTGCGGACTAAGGGTTAGGCTATGATTGCTGATATTACTTTTTAATTTCCTGGGCCTTACCCCTTTTCTTTGCCCCCCCCCCCCCCCCCCCCTCCCCTTGCCGCGTCCTCTTTGACCTAAAGGTGCCAAGGATGTTTATACCCGGGCGAGCCAAGCCTGGACCTTCCAGTTGATAGTTCAGAGCCCCATTTTGACTAAAGTTTCTCTCTCTCTCTCTCTCTCTTCCCCCCCCCCCCCCCTGACTTTTACAATGATAAAAGCCTGCAGTTCTTTAACTGCATTGATTGGGGAGGGCCCTGGTTAATGTCTCAGTCACCCACCCCCGCGTCTCCTTGCCCACCCTTCAATCCTAACACCGATCTGAGGACCACTTTTATATGAGGCCTTGATTGACGAAACGACCTTGTTTCTCTCTCGTGGGAGATAAAGAACGCAAATGCCTAAAACCCTCTTCTAAAGTGTCTCTCACTGAACACCTGGAGATTGGAAATGGCGTGAGTGGGCTGCTGCTTTGAGGGGGACAGAGAATTGACCACGTGTTGCCTTCCTGAGAACATTGCCAGAGTGCCTGGCACAGCTATGTAGATATTTGTGCTCCCAATATCACTGGTTAGCCCCCCCCCCCCCGTTTGCTTTGGGAAATATTCCAGCACCTGGTGCTTGTAGTAAAGGCTTATTTTCATTCACCCCGTGGATTCAAATCAGAATGAGCTGGAGTCTGACCAGGGCAGCATTAACACGTGGTTCTAACAGAGGCCAGCAGCACATTTGCTGGACCTGGTGCTGATTCACAATGGGCTGGCCTGTCACCTTGTTCGCAATCATTTTCTGGTGCTGTTCGCAAACTGCAAACTCTGCCAGTTGCTCCCACAGCCTGTCTTTGTTTTTGGTGGGGGGGGGGGGGCAGTGCTCGTCTGGGGCCCCCGTCTCCTTGCCCTCTTCTTCTGGTCTCCTCCCCCTTTTCCCCAAGGGGTAGGCAGGGGCGCTGCACTGATCCTGTACAAACCCACTTCCTATCATGATTGCTCCTCCCCAGTGACGATTAATCTGCACTTGGATGCAGTGTTGTCAATGGTAGCAAGGCTGCAGTGGTCAGATATCCCAGCACTTACCTGGCTTTTGGCTCTGCACTGGTTAATTTAGAAGCACTGGACAGAAAGTCAGTAAATGTCCTGGGATCCCTGCAACAAACCAGCTGAACACAGTTTGGTCTGCCTATGACTGAATTCACACCATATATGTTTTACCCCAACACACGTTTTTTGCTTTAAGTGCGCCAGACCAACTCTTTGCTTCTGTGTTCCTCTTCAGCTTCTCCACCCTTTGGCCCTGCCCAATTTGGAAGAATTTGTACAGGACCAGTGCAGCAGGGGAGGGGCGCGGGGAATGGCTGTCGAAGAATCAGCACAAGCCCCATGGTCCCTCGCATCTTCACTTTCCGTCACCGGGTCAGTGGCAGGTTTGTCTGACTACATCCCCAACCCTCGTCGTCACTCCCACCCCCCACAGCCCAATCCGTTCCTCTGTGCTTTCCACCCTTTGAGCTTCACTGGGGGGGGGGGGGCGTTCTGCTCCAGGCGACACCATTGGAATCATGAGTATGTAATTTTGAGCAAATGTGGATATGTAAAGTGTTTTTTTTTTCCCTGATTTAATTTTTTTAAAGATTTGTTTTGATGTGCTCACTGCCCGACCTCTGACTCTCTTACCTGCATATACTCTAGTTTCCTGTTTATTTTCTTTTTCCTCTAATGATGAAAAAGTGGCGCTGCTGTGTCCTGTTCTGTGTGAAGCTAATGTTATACTGAACGCAACTTGGTGAGATAGCTTGCAGGGAACAATATCCCGTATTTGTTAGCGCATCTTTGCTACGCTTTCAGAGGAAAGAAATTCTGATTATATGCCGACCGCATCTCGGGCAGAAAAAGAAGAGGAGATAAAGGTTTGAAGAGCCTGGAGTTTCTTTATTAGAACAGTGTCATTTTAATCTCTCCTTCTCTCTCCCCCCCCCCCCCAATCTTTTCTCTTTCCCTCCCCCCCCCCCCCCCCCCCCCCCCCCCCCCCCCCCCCCCCCCCCCCCCCCCCCCCCACACACACAGAAAATGTGTTTATTGGTAACACAGAAATGTGACCTTTTTCTGTTGGAGAGCTGTCTCCTGAACATGTTTCTCACTCAGGCAGCTCACCTTAAATTATGTTTAAAATGTATAAAAAAAACGACACTCAATGTAAAATTTGTCTGAATGCAATGATTTTTAAATAAAAAAAGTGAATTTTAGTGAAACCCTTCTCCCCAAATATCCTGTTTAATGGTAGTGTCCACGCAAGCCTGTCTGTGTCTGTTTGTTGTCTCTCTTCTCCCCCTCCCCTCCCTTGCCCCTCACTCTGTCCCTCTTTCCCCCTCTCTTCTACCTCTCTTTCCACCCCCTCTTTCCCCTTCTCTCCCCATCTTTCCCCCTCTCTCCCCCTCTTTCCTCGCCCCTCTCTTCCCCCGTCTCTTCTTTCCCCCCCCATCTCCTCCCCTCCCGTCTCCTCCCCCCCCCGTCTCTTCTTCCCCCCCCCCGTCTCTTCTTCCCCCCCCCATCTCTTCTTCCCCCCCCCGTCTCTTCTTCCCCCCCCCGTCTCTTCTTCCCCCCCCCGTCTCTTCTTCCCCCCCCGTCTCTTCTTCCCCCCCCGTCTCTTCTTCCCCCCCCCCGTCTCTTCTTCCCCCCCGTCTCTTCTTCCCCCCCCGTCTCTTCTTTCCCCCCCCTGTCTCTTCTTCCCCCCTGTCTCTTCTTCCCCCCCCTGTCTCTTCTTCCCCCCCCCCGTCTCTTCTTCCCCCCCCCCCGTCTTTCTTCCCCCCCCCCCCGTCTCTTCTCCCCCCCTCCCTCCTCTCTCCTCCCCTCCCCTCTCTCTCTCTCCCCGCCCCTCTCTCTGTCCCCTCTCTCTCTTCTCTCCGCCCCTCTCCCTCTCTCTCTCTTCTCCTCCTCCCTCTCTCCTCTCTCGACTCCCTCTCCCTCTCGACTCCCTCTCCCTCTCTCTCTCTCCGCCCTCTCCCTCTCTCTCTCTCCGCCCTCTCCCTCTCTCTCTCTCCGCCCTCTCTCTCTCGCTCCCTCTTTACCCCCTCTCTGTCTTTCTCTCTCTGCCCTCTCCCTCTCTCTCTCTCTCTCTCTCACCCCTTACCCATTGCAGCTCTCGGTGAACGCATCCCTATCTAGTTGGACGGAGACATGTTGCCATGGTGAATGGTGAGCTGGCTCCCCCACCAAAAAAAACCTGTGGGGGTGGGGAGGGGAAAATCAACAACACCGAGACAGGAATTTAGGAACCCCAAAATTGATGGAATCAGAGTTATTAATTTATTTTATTCGTTCTTGGGATGTGGGCGTCACTGGATGGGCCGGGCTGTGTTGCTCATCCCTGGGGGCATTTAATCCACATTGCTACTGATCCGGAGCCACATGTAGGCCAGACCAGGTAAGGACGACCAATTTCGCTCTCTAAAGGTCATTGATGAACCAGGTGGGTTTTTACCACAATCTTTTAATTCCAGATTTTTATTGAATTTGAATTTCACCATCTGCCGTGGTGGGATTTGAACTTGGGTCCTCAGAGCATTACCCTGGGTCTCTAGATTATTAGTCCAGTGACAATACCACTACACCCCCCCCACCCCCTCCCTCCCTGCCCCACCCCACTCCCTCCCTCCCTCCCTGCCCCACCCCACTCCCTCCCTCCCTGCCCCACCCCGCACACACACACCATATCCCCTGAGCCTCCAGAATCCACCCCCATTAAAAGCCTGCCCACCAGCCACAATTACCAGCCAATCTCGCTGCTGACAAGCGTGGGGACCACCTCCTCACCTGGTCACCGGGGCCCTGGTGCCTGTGGCCAAATTCAGTCCGACAGCTCAAAGAGGTTCGATCATCCTTCGTCCCTGCCAGACACACTGAACATATCCAACACGCTTGCCGTAGCTCCTCTCCTGCACATTGTTCCTTCTGTACGACCCATTTTAACAAGCATAGAGCCATTACGGCAGAGGAAAAGGCCATTCAGCCCACCAAGCCTGGGCCAGCCTCTTTCAATCTCGCCACTTTGAATTCATCCACACCTTTCCCCTCCCTGTTCGCAGCTGCCCGCATTTTCTGTTCATCTCCCGGATTCGAATCATTCCACGTTAAACAGCAGCAGAGTAGCATGGTGGTTAGCATAAATGCTTCACAGCTCCAGGGTCCAGGGACTGGCTGGGTCACTGTCTGTGTGGAGTCTGCACGTCCTCCCCGTGTGTGCGTAGGTTTCCTCTGGGTGCTCCGGTTTCCTCCCACAGTCCAAAGATGTGCGGGTTAGGTGGATTGGCCATGCTAAATTGCCCGTAGTGTCCTAAAAAGTAAGGTTAGCGGGGGGGGGGGGGGGGGGTTGGGTTACGGGTATAGGGTGGATACGTGGGTTTGAGTAGGGTGATCATTGCTCGGCACAACATCGAGGGCTGAAGAGCCTGTTCTGTGCTGTACTGTTCTATGTAAACAAAATCCACCCTTGCAGCGAGTGCTGATACCTCACGGGTCACCCTAATCCTGCAGTCCCAGGCGCAATTGCTCGTTAGTTGCTTCAAAAGCTATTGATCCTCTGCGGCTCTGCTACTGATGTGCCGCGGCTGCCGTGTGTATCGCCTACAAGATGCTGGAGTTCTTCAAGAACACCTCACAAATGCTCAATCACCACCACCTCTGAGAGCAAGGACAGGAGTGCACAGGAGCATCACCAACAGCCCTTAACGTGGAATAATGCCCCGGGCACTCTGCGCGTGTGTTTTTGGGGCATAATTTGACACAAGGAGATGTGAGGATAAGTGACCAAAGCTTGGAGGTTTTGAGCAGCGACAGGTAGATTGGTTTAGGGAGAAATTGGTTTTGAGAGTTCAGACAACTGCAGGCAGGGCCTCTGGGGTGCACACGATGGCTGATACGGAAGACTAGTGTCCTGAGAATTCTAGTGCTTGCAGAAGCGACTTGAGATGGAGCTGGCAAGACCACAGAGATATTTGAACATATTTAAATTTGAGACGTTGTTAAACTAATTTGCACTCAATGGATATAACTTTCCATTTCAGATATTGACCAGTGGAAACCTGAGAATTCCCTACCTAACCGTGTTGTGGGGATGTTTGATAGCAGTCGGCTGTCTGGCTCCTCTCTGCCATTGAAGAAGATCATGGCTGGTCCTTGACCTCTCTTTCCCCACTTGAGTTCCCATATCAATAAACTACTTTTGACTATTCCCAATAACTTGGCATCCACAGGTCTGTAGGATAGGGAATTCCCAAGATTTGCAATCCTCGGAAGAAATTTCTACTCATCTCAGTCCTAAGTTGCTGACCTCTTACCCTGAGACTCTTCCTCCTTAGTTATCGATTTCTCTCCACCTGGGCAAACAGCCTCTCGTCATGACCCCTACTCAAGCTACCACAGAACCTTATGTTTCAACGAAGCTAGCGAAGGGTGAAGCGAGGCATTCTACTCAATCTTGTAGGACAGGCCTTCTCAGGAATCGATCAACTGTTGTCGTGCCTGCTCGAAGGCAGATATAATATAACCTTCCTTAATATTAGCAAAATATTGCGGATGCTGGGATCTGAAACAGGTGAGATCGCACCTGGAGTATTGATCCCCTTATTTGAGGAAAGATGTAGTGGCGTTGGAGGCAGTTCAGAGGAGGCTCACTAAATTGATTCCAGAGGGGTTTGTCGTATGAAGAGCGATTGAGCAGCTTAGGCCAATACTCTCTAGAGTCTAGAAGAATGAGGGGAGATCAAATCGAGATACACAACATGATAAAAGTGTGGTTAAAGTAGACGTGGAGCGGATGCTTCCTCTTGGGGGGCATTCTAGAAAGAGCAGTCATCGTCTTGGGATAAGAGATAGCAAATTTAAAACGGATTTGAGGAGAAATTACTTCTCCCAAAGGGTTGCGAATCTGATGATGCAGAGTTTGATGTATGCTGGGACAGAGAGTAACTTTAAGGAGGAGTTAGACAGATTTTTAAGTGGTTGAAGGGTTATGGAGAACGGGCAGGGTGGTGAAGTTAAGGCCAGGATGAGATCAGCCATTATTGAATAGCGAAGCAGACTCGATGGGCCAAATGGCCAATTCTGCTCCTCTATCTTCCGAACCTGTGAAAAACGGAGAATGCTGGAAAGTTCAGTTAGGTCTGCCGTGTTCGCTGTTCCCAATGCGGTCTCCTGTACAGTGGGGAGACTAAACGCAGACTGGGTGACCGCTTTGCGGAACACCTTTGCTTGGCCACCCCCCCCCCCCCCCCCCACCCCCAAACCATCCGGTTCCTAGCCATTTTAACTCGACACCTTGCTTGTCATGACCATGTGTCCGTCCTCGGCCTGCTGCAGTGCCCCAATGAAACCCAACTCAAACTGGAGGAGCAGAATCACATCTTCTGATTAGGCACGTTACAGCCCCCAGGACTCAACATAGAGTTCAACAGCTTTAGACTGTGACCTTTCTCCTTCATCTTAACCCTTTTTTCAATATCCCACACATTTAATTACCCCAAACACCGGGTCATCTGTCTCTGGTTCTCGAGTTGCTACATCTTTGTTGCAATCTCTCCCGGCTAGAGTTTAATATCCAGCACATTTTCCCTCTGAAGACCCGTCTCAAAGTGTTAATTCTGTTTTCTCTCCTTACAGATGCTGCCAGACTTCCTGAGTTTTTCCAGCATTTCCTGCACAATTACACGGAGATTTCCTGATTCTTGTTGCCATTACATATGGTTTGTATCATTGCTTGCTGGACCTGTGTGTAAAGGGCAACAAGAGTGCACAAATCTCATTGCCAACGTAGTTTTCCTTTTAACTGTTAAAAAAAATTACAGATCTTTTATTCTTCCTGTCAAGGTGAGTAATACAGGAGCCCCATGTATTTTGTCCGACATAGCTACATAGAAGATATCTTAAGGGCAGCACAAGTAGATAGCACTATGTGGCTTCACAGTGCCAGGGTCCCAGGTTTGATTCCCGGCTTGGGAAACTGTCTGTGTGGAGTCTGCACGCTCTCCCGTGTCTGCGTGGGTTTCCTCCGGGTGCTCCGGTTTCCTCCCACAGTCCAAAGACGTGCAGGTTAGGTGAATTGGCCATGATAAATTGCCCTTAGTGGCCAAAGAGGTTAAGAGGGGTTATTGGGTTACGGGGATAGGGTGGAAGTGAGGGCTTAAGTGGGTCGGTGCAGACTCAATGGGCCTCCTTCTGCACTGTATGTTCTAGGTCCTTTTTAAGATAGGAGCAGGAGGAGGCCTTTTGGCCCTTCAAGCCTGCTCCGCCATGATCATCCAACTCAACAGCCTAATCCTGCTTTCTCACCATAGCCTTTGATCCCATTCTCCCCAAGTGCTATATCCAGTTGCCTCTTGAATATATTCAAAGTTTTAGCATCAACTACTTCCTGTGTCTCCTGTGTCTTCCACGGTCTCATCACTCTTTGTGTGAAGAAATGTCTCCTTATTTCTGTCTGAAATGGTTTACCCTGAATCCTCAGGCTGTGACCCTGGTTCTGGATGCACCCATCATTGGTAACATCTTCCCTGCATCTACCCTGTCCAGTCCTGTTAGAATGTTATAAATCTCTATGAGATCCCCCCCCCCCCCCCCACCCCCCCCCCCCCCCCCCCCCCACCTTATTCTTCTGAACTCCAGCGAGAACAATCCTAACCTAGTCAATCTCTCCTCATATGACAGTCCCGCCATCCTTGGAATCAGTCTGGTAAACCTTTGCTTCACTCCCTCGAGAGCAAGAACATCCTTCCTCAGAGAAATTCATCTGTTGTTTTGTATATAGTTTACCCACAGTTAATGTTAATAAATAGTTTATAGCTTTAGCTACAGGTGTTCTTGTAGTATAAATCAGGCCATCCGACAAGAACATCACAACCCAAAGTTGTGCAGGGTAGGTGGATTGGCCATGCTAAATTGCCCCTTAATTGGGGGAAAAATAATTTTTTAAAAATGAGTTCTCAACTTATGTCAGGCTAACTGACCTATGGTCCCTGTTCATATAGATTTCAGCAGTGGAAGGATCTTGGCTCCTGATTTCTCTCAATTAGATCTCCTAGAATATTGATGTTGGACTCTGGATTGGGAACCGTGGCTTCTGCAGCAATGGAGAGAGATTCCGGGAGACCATTTCACCTGGATCAGAACAGATGCCACATGTCGGTGGACTGCCACATGTCTGCACTCTCCACCACACTTCAGAGGGCATTTAATCTGCAACCAATTGACTAAATACCTGTTATATAAGCAGGCCCTTCTTAAACCTCATTGTGTAGTAGAGACCCAGTCCTCAGCTGATGCAGCACTCAGTACAGAGGAAGCGAAGGAAGCCATTCCGTCCCTTGAGCCTGTTTGACTACTGTATTCAATTAAGTTCTGCCTGACTTGACTCTCAACTGTCTTTACCTATCTGTGATCCCTAGTCCCTTGATACCATGGAAACGCCCGAGGATCCAGCCTCGGGGGCGGCACAGTGGTTCGCACTGCTGCCTCACAGCTCTCGAGCCCGGGTTCAATTCCGGCCTTGGGTCACTGTCTGGGTGGAGTCTGCACGTTCTCCCCATGTCTGCATGGGTTTCGTCCGGGTGCTTCGGTTTCCTCCCACAACCCAAAGATATGCAGGTTAGGTGGATTGGCCATGCTAAATTGCCCCTTAGTGTCCAAAGGGTCGGTGAGGTTACGGGGATAGGGCGAGGGAGTGGGCCTAGGTGGAGTGCTCTGACCGAGAGTGGGTACAGACTCTCTGGGTCCAAATGGCCTCCTGTACTATCGGGATTCTATGATTCCCAAATCTTCTGACCGAGGGAGTTTCAGATTTCTATCGTTCTTTGTTTGTACGGTGCTCTCTAGTTTCTAGCCTAAATGGCCAGTTCTAATTTTCAGATTACACCCCCTTATTTTTCCAGTCCCATGTCAGAGGAAATAGTTCCCAATCATCCCACTGAGTCATTTTAACATTTTAAATGCCCCATCAGATCACCAATTAATCAAGAGAATAGCTGCCAAGTCACTTAAAGGTAACAAGTGGGTGTAGACAGCAATTAGGGAGGCAAGTGATGGATTGGTCATTATTGAAAGGGAGTAATATGTTTTCCTTCAATTGCATAGAGACCGCCTGGAGTATCGTGCACAGTTTTTTTCATAGAATCCCTACAGTGCAGAAGGAGGCCATTCGGCCCATCAAGTCTGCACTGACCCTCCAAAAGAGAACCCTACCCTGACCCACTCCCACCTAACCTTTTGGACACTTGGGCAATTTATCATGGCCAATCCACCTAACCGGCACATCTTTGGACTGTGGGAGGAAACCAGAGCACCCGGAGGAAACCCACAGGGAGAACGTGCAGACTCCGCACAGACAGTGACCCGAGGCCGGAATTGAACCCAGGTCCCTGACGCCGTGAGGCAGCAGTGCCACCCCTTGGTCCCCTTGTCTATGAAAGGATGTACTTTCCATGGAGGGAGTGCTCTAACGATCCCCCAAATGAATCCATGGGATGGCGGGGTTGGCGTATGAAGAGAGATTGAGGAAACTGGGTGTGTGCTCTCCAGAGATTTGAAGAATGAGAGGTGAACTCAGTGAAACGTACAAAATTCTGACAGGGCTCGTCAGGGTACAAATGGATTGGATGTTTCCCCTGACTGGAAGGAGGGGTCGAGAACCGGGGTGAGCACAGTCTCTGAATAAGGGGCTGACCATTTAAGTCTGAGATGAGGAGGAACTCATCAGGCAGAGGGTGGTGAGTCTTTGGAACACTCTACCCCAGGGAGCCGCGGAACCTCAATCATCGAGCACGTTCAAGACCGAGATCGATAGATTTCTGGAGATTAATGCGATCGAAGGATATGGGGCCAGTGGGATATAACAGCACAAGAGGGAGATGATCAGCCATGCTTGAGTGGCGGAGCAGTTTTTGACCGGTCAAATCTCTTATCCCTGCTATTTCTGATGTTCCTATTTTGCAACCTGTCTTCAAACCATCAGCTATTAAATCCTGATATTCTGTTGAATCAGTGCGATATCCCTTCCCAGATCAATCCATCCTTCTTGAGGCACGGTGTCTTGAGTGTCCGGAGCTAAATGTGTAGGTGTCAGAAAGCCTATCTTTATCATTACTGATAAGACAGCAAGATGCATTCACGGATGCTGGGGGAGGCGAGACAGGAAATTTCAGAGGCACTAGTGGTGGTCTTTCAGTCTTCCATAGACACAGGAGTGGTGTCAGGGGGTTGGGGGACTGTGAATGTTACCCCCCTGTTCGAAAAGGGTGCATGGGTAACACCAGCAACTACAGACCAGTCAGTTTGACGTCAGTGGTAGGGTAACCTCTGAAAACTGTAGTTCAGGACAAGATCAGTAGTCACTTAGGAAAGTGCAGGATAATTGCGGAAAGCCAGCATGGATTCGCGAAGGGGAATTTATGTTTAACTGACTAGCTGGAGTTCTTTGAGGAGAAGGTTGATAAGGGCAATGCTGTTGATGTGGTGTACCTGGATTAGCAAACAGCATTTAAGATAGTGCCATACAACAGACTGGCGAGCAAAATTCTAGCTCATGGAAAAAAGGGAAAGTGGGCACTTGGATAAGACATTGGGTGAGTGACAGGAAACAGTAGCGGTAAATGGTTGTTGTTCAATGTTACGACACCCTCGTTGGGTGCGCGGTCAATTCCAGTCCCACAGACCCCGGAATCCCAACATAACTAATAATTCATATTTTCTGAAGAACTTTAACCCGAACTTTAACTGCTCCAATCAGTTGCCGACACCAGATTTATAAGTAAAACATTAACAATTTGTTTATCAATAAAAAGGAGAAAAGATGAACCTATAAGGAAATAACAGGATAACTGTCTACCAGACTACCTCATCCCCAGACCCTGTCCCACCCTCTAGCCAAACACACACAAAACAGACACAAGGTAAGGGTGGGTGAGGAATAAATTAAAATAGGTACTAAAAGGGTAGGTCTGAGATGCACTTCACTACTGTGGTTGCAGCCGCTGGGAAATAGATTTACTCGAGAGGTTCACGCTGGCACAATTCTGTCCTTCGACCACCAGATGGGGTTTCACCTAAGAATTCCAGGTCAGTGCAATTCCCCATTTTAGCCACCAGGTGGAGTTAAGCCCGGGAAGTTCAGATGGGTGCAGTTCTCATTGCCAACCACCTTTCAGATGTACACAGGATGTGGTGTACGCAGGATGCTCAGGTCGGTGCACTTCTGCCTTTCTACCACCAGATGGAGCTTTCACCTCACTAAGAACAATACAACTCTGGTCTGGGAGTTTAGCAGTTTTCAGTTGCCTGATTCCTGTATAAGACTGCCGGATTTATCATAAATGCTCCCACTTTAAGGCTTGGGTCTTCAGCTCTTCTCAGCCCCTGACACACACAGTTCGAAGGTTACTGACCTTTGAAAACTTGTACTTTCACACTCAAGATCTCTTTCCTAGTTCTGTTGGCTGCCTGCGCTCCTTTAACACAGGAAAGTTCACAGATCTGGCTGCAATGTTTCTTAAAATGGTCCAGAACACAGAGAGAGGAGAGCGGGTTACTTCTGGGTCCTTCGCTGGCTGTTTAACAGAATTGAACAAAAGATGGCAGTCTCCCAAAGAAGCGCCTTCTTCCCTGGAAGTTACTGACGGGCTTCACCAGGCACAGGCCCCGATAGGAGGACATTGAAAATTGCACCTACCCCACACCGATTGGCTGCTTGCCAAGTCCATCAAACAGATGCTGCCACAGAACCTTAAAGGGGATGTTTTCGGACCAGCCCAACCTAAAGGGGATGTTTTCGGACCAGCCCATCTGAAAGGGAGTTTGTCCCAGTGTCCAAAGTCTATAATTCAAACAGAAATCCCAAAGAAAACCCAACCTGAAGAATGTCTGTCAGAACAGGCAGCAGGACGGGCATTAACAGGGGACACAGGACAGACAGACAATATCCTAACTTCAGATTGGAGGAAGGTTTGTAGTGGAATTCCCCAGTGGTCGGTGTTGGGACCCTTGCTGTTCTTGATGCATATTAATGCCTTAGACTGAGGTGTTCTGCAGCATGATTTCAACATTTGCGGATGGTACGGAGGTTGGAAAATCAACTGTGCTGAGGATAGATAGTCTTGAACTTCAAAAGGCCGTAGACACTAGTGGATTGGGCAGCCAAGTGGCAGATGAAGTTCAATGCAGAGGTGTGTGTTGTGATTCATTTTGGCAAGAAGAATACGGAGAGACAGTACAAAATAAAGAGTGAAACTTGAAAGGAGGGGCAGGAACAGAGGGGCCTCGGTGTATATGTACAGGAAGTCATTGAAGATGGCAGGGCATGTTGAAAGAGCTGTTAATAAAGATTATGGTATCCCAGGTTTTATTGATAGAGGCATTGAGTACAAGCGTGAGGAGGTCAAGTTGAACTCATTAGGCCTTGTCTGGAGACTGCGTTCAGTTCTGAGCGTCATACTTGAGGGATATAAAGGCATTGGAGAGGGTACAGAGGAGATTCACGTGGATGATTACAGGGATAAAGCAGTTTAGCTATGAGGGTAGATTGGAGAGGATCGGACTTTGTCTTGGAGAAAAGAAGGAGATTTGATGGAGGTATTCAAGATACTGAGGGGTACAGACAGGGTAAATGGTGAGAAATGTCACTATCATGGCTCTGTCTAACACTACATTGACCTCTAGATGCAGGGTGAGATTTGAACCCCTGTCTTCAGATCCTTCTCCTGAGTTTCTGACTCGCCTGTCCAGTGACATTCCCACGAGTCTCCCTCTCCCCCTAGTACCCTGCTCCATTGGTGGACTCTATGGCAAGCGGGAAATCGGTTTTTAAAAATGTAACCGTTCACTACTGGATTCTGGAGGGCGAGATCAGCAATTGTCGAGCATAGTGCTTCCCAACATTTTATATGTCACGGCCCACCCTCTGTACGAGGAACAGATTGTGAGGAACACCTCCTATCTTCTCTGTCTTCTTCCCTTCTGTACTTCTCCTTAGAATAATAGAATCCCTACAGTGCAGAAGGAGGCCATTCGGTGCCTACACCGACCCTCTGAAGGAGCACCCTACCCAGGCCCACACCCCGCCCTATCCCTGCAACTTCTTAGCTCCACATAACTTTTGAGCAATTAAGGCAACCTTTTGGACACTTAAGGAGCAATTTAGCGTGGCCAATCCACCTAACGTCTTTGGTCTATGGGAGGAAACCGGAGCACCCGGAGGAAACCCACACAACACGGGAGAACGCGAAAACTCCACACAGACAGTTGCCCGAGGTCGGAATTGAACCCGGGTCCCTGGCGTTGTGAGGCAGCAGTGCTAACATGTCCCTGCCCTCTCTCTTGTTTTTTTTTTAACCTCCCCCTGTCTCTCTCGCTTCTCCTGGATTATTTGCGCCCTTTTTTTGCGTTTTCGATTTTTCTGCAGGCGCACGGTTTTCAGCTCGAGTCCGTTTGTCCGTCGCATGGGCCTGACCAAGGTAAATAATCTAAACATGTATGGGCGGTTCTTTCCCAGCCGACGCACAGGCCGAAAGCCCGCGATTCATAGCGTTTTGAAGATGCCAACAACAGAGCTGACGATGAAGGTTAGTCTTTGTTTTAGTACATAAATGTTGAATCTGTTTGTCGTGTCACATTTGGTGGACAACGGCGGAGGCACATTGATTGGGAACCACTGCCCAAGCAACGGAATATCTTCGCTATCTTCAGCTTTGCCTATTTTTTGCCAATGTTCTGAAAAATATCTTCATCCATCCATGCATCATTCTGCACATTGCAGGGTGTCTGTCAAACAGGGACACCCAACCACCAGGCCAGCAGGAGCTCACGTCTGCTGGGGCATTAATTAGGCAAACACCTCCAAGGTAAGCTGACTTCATCTGCATTACAAATTTGCTCGAGGGATTGATTATTAGAACATACAACCGTACAGCACAGTACAGGCCTTTCAGCCCACGATGTTGTGCCGACCATTTATCCTAATCTAAGATCAACCTAACCTACACCCCTTCAGTTTACTGCTGTCCATGTGCCTGTCTAAGTGTTGCTTAAATGTCCCTAATGACTCTGACTCCACCACCTCTGCTGGCAGTGCATTCCACACACCCACCACTCTCTGTGTAAAGAACTGACCTCTGAAATCTCCCCTATACCTTCCTCCAATCACCTTAAAATTATGTCAGCCCTCGTGACATCCCCTCCTGGATTATTATCCAGAAGCTGACGTGTTTATTTTTAAAAACACCACAGTATTTGTCTGCTGATTTGTGCTTCCTCTGTTGTGCGTTTCTCCCCCGGATACATCGAACCTTCCAAATACCGTGATACAAAGCCAAACCATCCTTCAGAAAGCGCACGAGGTTCAGACAATGTAATTTCCTCATAAAATGTTTTCCTTTGGCCTTTTCATTGGGCTGGAGATGGGGGGACCACAGCGCACCCCCAATTGCACCCCCACCCCCTCCAAAGGCTTCGGCAATAACCATTCATCAAACCTGGGGAGGTGGGTTGGGGGGGGGGGGGGGAGCGGTCTCTGAGGGGCCGGTATTTGAGATTGAGGTGAGGAGAGGGTGGCGAATCTTTGGAATTCTCCACCCTCGGGGGATGTGGAAGCTCGATCGTTGAGCCCGTTCAAGACGGAGATCGATGGATTTCTAATTACATCAAAGGATTATGGGGATAGTCTAGGGGAATGTGGCCTCGTCCAAAGGTAAAGTCAGCATAGTCCCAGGTGACCATAGGCTGCTTTCCCCTTTGGGGTGGGTGGGGGTGAGCTGACCGGTGGTGATTTAACCTGAGGGTCACCACATCTCAGGCGGCGAGGGGCAATGTTGAGAAGGCGGGGCCTTCATGAATCACCTCAGCCGGTACGGGGAATTGAACCCGGGCTGCTGGCCTCGCTCCGCATCGCCAACCAGCTGTCCAGCTGACTGAGCTAAACCATGTTAAGGAAACTTAAAAAAGGGACACAATTTATTTAATGCCCCTGCAATACTTCTCCAGGGTTAGAGATTAATCCTGAATTCCTGCGGACTCCAGGACAATGCTGAAGGTGGGCTGTGTTGACCATTGCCCACGCCGCAGGGTAGCCACATTCCGCTGATTTCCATCCGTGTAGTTTTTTTTTGCTGTCGGTATGGCTGACGTGATTCACCAGTAAAGCGGTGGGCGAGTGAAGCGAGGGGCGTGCTGATTGCTCACAACATTGACTGTGAAGGGCAGCTTGGTGGCGCAGTGCTTAGCACTGCTGCCTCACGGCGCCGAGGTCCCGGGTTCGATCCCGGCTCTGGGTCACTGTCCGTGTGGAGTTTGCACATTTTCCCCATGTCTGCGTGGGTTTCACCCCCCACAACCCAAAGATGTGCAGGGTAGCTGGATTGGCCATGCTAAATTGCCCCTTAATTGGAAAAAAAACCTCTAAATTTATACAGAAACATTGACTGTGAGAGCCGTGCGCTCCCTCTTTGTCCAAAGTGTGAATATTTCTTTTGCTTTTATCATTTGAAGTTGATGAGTGTCCCATTAATATAAAAATGATTGAGCATTTTCTATAACTGGTTATGAAATATTCGGCGTGTGTTAAATTTATTCAATCTTATCCACGGGGCCGTGGTTAGGGAACCAGGCCCAATTTCAATCCTGCGGCCCACGGAGATAGAACATAGAACAGTACAGCACAGAACAGGCCCTTCGGCCCTCGATGTTGTGCCGAGCAATGATCACCCTTCTCAAACCCACGTATCCACCCTATACCCGTAACCCAACAATCCCCCCATTAACCTTACACTACGGGCAATTTAGCATGGCCAATCCACCTAACCCGCACATCTTTGGACTGATGAAGGAGGGCCTCGCGTGCGGCCCACTCAGGTTGCCCATCACACGTGTAGTTGGAGCCAGAGAGCAGGTTGCCCCGGTGACCACTAGATGTCCCCAAAGGCTGATATTTTATGCAGGACGCCCCGACACTAGAGGGCAGTGTGAGCACAATTATTGCAGGCCTTGGTCCCGGTAATGCCTCTTGCCCAGAATCTATACAGGTGGTTCCAACCCAATTTTTTGTGAAGGAACCCAACGGTATATTGCGAAATCTGTGGAACTCCAACCCTCCACGTTCCTCTTCCCCTCTCACCATGAAGCAAAAATGAAAATAAACCGAAACACCATTAAAACCACAAAGTTGAACTATGAAATACTGCCTATTTGTTATTCCCGGAGATTGCACAACTTGTGTTTTTATTCATTTGTGGGCGTCGCTGGCTAGGCCAGCATTTGTTTCCCATCCCTAATTGCCCCCTGAGAAGGTGGTGGTGAGCCGCCTTCGGGAACCGCCGCAGTTCCTGTGGTGTAGGTACCCCCACCGTGCTGTTAGGGAGGGAGTTCCAGGATTTTGACCCAGCGACAGTGAAGGAACGGCCGCTATATTTCCAAGTCGGGGCAGTGAGTGACTCGAGCGCTGGCATATCACCATCGTTTCGTCACGGGTTTATTTTTTGCGCAACTGAATAACTCTTTGGTGCGATTTTCAAAATGGCCAACGCAGGACCCTTCATCGGGGCGCTCAGGGGAACCCTTGAGTTGCGCGGGATCCCGTTTGGGGGAAAAACAAACATTGACCCACGTCAACAGGAATGTGAGTGGGATCGTGAGGAGGCCAAATGGAGCAACCGTGCGGAGCCTCCAGGCCGCCAACCTGACAACTCCTGGGTCCGGCTGTGTTTGCGAAATGGCTGGCAGGTGCCCATTTGTCCCTAATCATCTCCTCCAACCTCGAGACGGGACGGCCTCCAACTCACTGTTCGGGTTGCCAACTGTGATGAAATGTATTCCTGGAGGTCCCGTCACAAAGGAAAATCCCAATCTTTTTTCATGCCCCGATGATTTTGTCTCCAGGGCCGCGCTGTGTCCTGGAAATTGATCTTCATTTCCTGGTGACTCCAGGCCCGATCCTGGAGGGTTGGCAACCCCACTCGGTGCCCCCCCCCCCCCTTCCCCATCTTCTGGGTGTTTCCTTCCCCCTCT
Source organism: Scyliorhinus canicula (assembly GCF_902713615.1). Classification (NCBI taxonomy): domain Eukaryota; kingdom Metazoa; phylum Chordata; class Chondrichthyes; order Carcharhiniformes; family Scyliorhinidae; genus Scyliorhinus; species Scyliorhinus canicula. The sequence goes on from NC_052172.1 coordinate 12,266,579, forward strand.
CACATACGTTGGAGCTCGCTGACCCAACCAGGGACCTCCTGATTCTCTCTCTTTCTCTCTCTCTCTATCTGTCTCTCTCTCTCTATCTGTCTCTCACACCCTTGCCCCAGATTTAGAGAGAGGCAGTCTGGGGGGTGGGGGTCTTTGTGACGATGGGGGAATAGGATTGAAAGTCAGCTCTGGGCTGAGTTAGGACATCGGAATGGTGTTTCACCTGCGTCCAATCAAAATAGCAGCCTGGGTGGGGCATGCAGCTCGGTGAAGACAGTACCTTTGGTGTCGTGAATGGTTTCGGGAAGTCTTGTGGAGCAGCGGCTTAGCACGCCTGCCTCTGAGCCGGAAGCTCCGGGTTCGATTTCCACTTCAGGACCTGACGGCCAAGGAAGGTCTGTTCCTTTTTTTTTTAAAGAGGCAATTTAGCGTGGCCAATCCGCCTACCCTGCACATCTTTGGGTTGTGGGGGGTGAGACCCACGCAGACACGGGGAGAATGTGCAAAGTCCACACGGACAGTGACCCGGGGCCAGGATTGGACCCGGGCCCTCGCTGCCGTGAGGCAGCAGTGCTAACCACTGCGCCCCTTTCCGCCCAAATTTTTTTATCGACCTGTAAATCCCTCCATTACCGCCTGGCGGCGGTTGGTAAGAGTGGGGGAGTTTCCTGGTCAACCGTACTGCAGGAGGCAATGGTTGACCACGGCAGCGCTTTGCCAAGAGTAATCATGGCCCAATCTAATGCGCGACCATGGTCGCCAACACCCTCTTGGGGCCTGACACCCGGAGGAATAGGACGAGGATGAGATTTAATGAGGAAGAACCTCTTTCCCAAGGGCGGGGAGGAGGGGGGGGGGGATCCTAGAATGAGGGGTCATTAGCTTAAAATTAGAACTGAACCATTTAGGAATGTCCTCGTGGATCCCCTTTCCATGCCCGTTGGGGTCTGAGGTGCCTATTGATTCCGTTAACCACATTTTGATTTGATGTCTTGAGTTTCATTTGTGCTTTGTTTGAGGCGGTTTCCATTTGGGACTGTCCCTTTAACTTATCCCTCAGTTAATCTGATTTTGTTTACTGCTCGATGTTATGCAAAATAGTTGAGGGTGGGGAACGATGAGGGGAACGATGATGGGAACCACTTCCCCACAGGAAAGGGAGTGGAAATTTAGGAATTTGACCCTCACAAAGCTGAGTTGGGGTATGCGGCATTTGGAGAATATCCGACGCCCAGGTCGACGGTTTCTATGTTGGGCAATGGGATGAAGGGTTATCGAACCGAGGGTGGGTACGGGTCAAACTGAATGGGTGGGACAGGTCCGAGGGGCTGGATGGCCTTGCCTCCCAGTTCTGTGCCGCTTCATGGAAGCTCTCCAGGTTGGATTTAGGACAAAGGCAGGTGGATGGTGGAAGGATGAAGATGCCTGTTCCCAACATGGATGGGGACACATTGGCATCAGGTCTTCGGCTGACATTGCCATGAGGCATCCAGTGGACAAGAGTGTGGGGGAGGCCAAGGAGACATTGAGGATCTCAGACCAAACCTCAACATTTGTTAGAATATCAGACAAGAACACCAAACAATTTTTTTCAATTTGCAAAACTGACAAAAGGATACTTCACCCCAGGAGTGATGATGCTGACCAATAGGGATCTTTATGTTAAAACAAATTTAACAGAATTAACCACATTAACATCAAAGAAATAGCTTTACAATTATCAGTTAAGCAGTTCTTAAACACAAAAGAAAAACCTGAACTTACTATCTTGACCTGCTCCTACAATTAAGCAACCCAATACAGTTCAAATGCCACTTGTAAATAAAGTTTACACACAGTGTAGTAATCCACGGGAGGCAGGAGTTCCGTCGCCACACCACTATTTATTTACAATAACGATATTACAGGAGCAGCTACAAACAGTGCTGCTAGCAGTCCAGTCAACTTAAGACTGGCTCACAAAGCCTTCACAGGTGATTATATGGGCCCCCTCAATGAGCTATCATTGAGGGAGCTCATACTCCAATTGGCCAACCAATAAAGCCAATTGGAGTTCATTATACACAGATTACTTGCTTAACTGTGTAGAGACTTTTGGATAGAGAGAGACCCTTTCAAAAGCGAAACCTTCCGCTCAACCCAGCAGCATTTGCCGAAAATAACTTTGAATTTAAAATCCTTCTGTCTTGTCAGACTAGAACTCCATAGCAAAACTACAAACAGACCTGGCTCCTCCCGTCAATCGAGGCATTAAGGGGGGAGTTGGACTACTATCTGAAAAGGAGGAATGTGCCGGGATTACGGGGAGAGGGTTGGGGAGTGGCACTCGGTAAATTCCTCATGCAGGGCGGCAGCAAGCTGGATGGGTCAAATGGCCTCCTTCCTCCCTGTAGCAACTTAGTGATTGTGGAATCTGTGTTCCCCCACAAACGTGATTACTCTTCGGATGCATGTCATTGACTGTAAAGCCTTTAGAAAGGTCCTGGGGATGTGCAAGGTGCTAAATAAATGCAAGTCCTTTCTCCATTTGGGAGTTATGTGAAGGAAGCTCGTGTTTCTTCAGAGCAGTTTGCATTTCTTCCACCAACCCTTTAACAGTGAGGCTCTGTCTTTGATATCAATGAGGTGCCTCACCAGGAGATTAACTGAAACATTTCGGGCTCAGTATCAAAGTGCTGATAAAGTTATGGTTGCCTAATTAATGTGCTTTTCAAATGATCTGTTCAGCTTGCTTTAACGTATTATTAAGAGAGCAAAGTTGCATGTTGCTCCATCAATTAGGGATGCCGGAATGTTCCCTCACCTCAATCTCCTCACTCAAGTGGTTGGGTGAGACGCCAGGATGCTTCGGAATTGTCTGTTCCTCGGTGGTTGTTGGAACAGGTCAACCCTCTGCATAGTTGTAAAAGTATCAGAATTCTTACCGTCAGATAGTGGAGTCGCTATCGATTGTAACATCCTGCTCCGCGAGAGTGAGAGTGGGAGAGAGTGAGAGTGAGTGCACTTTTGTGTGTGTGTGTGTGTGTGTGTGTGTGCGTGCGTGTGTTAGTGTGTCTGTGAGAATGAGTGTGCATGTGCTAGTGCTCTATCCCTTGTAATGCCCTGGTTAGCACTGCTGCCTCACAGCTCCAGGGACCCGGGTTCAATCCCGGCCTCGGGTGACTGTCTGTCTGGAGTCTGCACGACCTCCCCGTGTCTGTGTGGGTTTCCTCCGGGTGCTCCGGTTTCCTCCCACAGTCCAAAGATGTGCAGGTGAGCTGGATTGGTATTGATCAACTGCCCCTTTTCTTAGAACAGTACAGCACAAACAGGCCCTTCGGCCCTCGATGTTGTGCCGAGCAATGATCACCCTACTCAAACCCACGTGTCCACCCTATACCCGTAACCCAACAACCCCACCCCCCCATTTTGTGTCCAAAAAGGTTGGGTGGGGTCACTGAGTCACAGGGATAGGGTGGAGGCGTGGGCTGCTCTTTCCAAGGGCTGCTGCAGAGTCGATAGGCCGAATGGCCTCCTCCTGCACGGTAAATTCTATGATTCACCCCATCGGGTGGATATAAAGGATCCCGTGACCTGATTTTGAAGTTGAGCCCTATGTCCTGGCCAATGAGCTCACATGATCGAACCGGGTCATTGGCAGGATCTTCCTGTGTGAAAATTGGCCACTGCATTCCCTACATCACAACAGCAACCCCATAGAACATAGAACAGTACAGCACAGAACAGGCCCTTCGGCCCTCAATGTTGTGCCGAGCAATGATCACCCTACTCAAACCCACCCTATACCCGTAACCCAACAACCTCCCCCTTAACCTTACTTTTGTTAGGACACTACGGGCAATTTAGCATGGCCAATCCACCTAACCCGCACATCTTTGGACTGTGGGAGGAAACCGGAGCACCCGGAGGAAACCCACGCACACATGGGGAGGACGTGCAGACTCTGCACAGACAGTGACCCAGCCGGGAATCGAACCTGGGACCCTGGAGCTGTGAAGCATTTATGCTAACCACCATGCTACCGTGCTGCCCCCACTTGTATATGAAAAAAGAAAGCGGCTTCATTCGCTCCAAAGCACTATGGGATGTCCTGAGATCACATGGACGCTATGTAAATGCAGGTTGTTCTATATTTTGCTCTGTAAGAATATTTTGCAATGGACAAAGTGGGGTTTGTGACAGGTCCTCTGCTGAACTGCGCGCGCACACACACACTGTGCCCACACTGAGAGCTGTGTGTTCCATATCAGATCGGGCTGCTGATGGAGTCATTCCATGAGGAGCCACCGGTCTGCCAAGGCCCGTCAGAGGCAGCATTGCCCAGCACATTGACGACATAAGCCAGGCCACATCTGGGTGGATTCTGGGCGATCATGGTTGAGACCTCACGTTGCACAATCTAGGAAATTCGGCAGAATTGTGCGTTTGGAAGGCCAAGCTAACCACAAAAGTCTTGATTACTGAAACATTTCAATGACTGGCTGTACACTTCCAGTAGCTGGATTGGGGGGGGGGGGGGCGCATTGGCCCAGGACCCAACATGAGTTGAGCAAAAACTGCTGCAATCTTCCTACACGAGGAAACTCGAAGGGGAGAACAGGCAAAGGTTATGTTGAGAAAGTCGCTTCCCCCGGAAATCCACAAGAATAAATCAAAATCGGATCGGAGGGCACGGGAACTTTAGAAAAGGGACAAAGCAGCGTGAAAGACAGGAATTTCTAATCCTTGGACAGAAAGATCCCAATCCCAGACAAGGTGAGACTCTGAATTGGAACCTGTTAGGTTTGCACTGGAATGCTGAACTTGTGGCATTTGAGTGCTACAGTGAGAGTTTGGTGACTGAGGGAGTTAGGTGAGGAGGGAGTAAGGTGCTCCTTACATTTCATTTCCTATATTTATCAAAGAGCGTGAAGGGAGCCAGGGGTTTAGAGTACAGCTGACTGGAAGAAGAGTCGGAGGGCGGAGGTCCAGTTGGTCCAAGGGGCAGCTAATTCTGTAAAGTAAGAGGGGATGGAGGCTAGGGCAGTTGCATGCTCCTCCTGTAGGATGTGGGTGGTGAGGGAAACCACTGGTGTCCCCGCTGACTATACCTGCGGGAAGTGCACCCAACTACAGCTCCTCAGAGACCGTGTTAAGGTACTGGAGCTGGAGCTGGATGAACTTCGGATCATCCGGGAGGCAGAGGGGGTTATAGAGAAGAGTTACAGGGAGGTAGCCACACCAAAGGTACTGGACAAGAGTAGCTGGGTTACAGTCAGGGGAAAGAAAACTAACAGGCAGACATTGCAGGGATCCCTCGTGGCCGTTCCCCTTCAAAACAAGTATACCGTTTTGGATGCTGTTGGGGGGGATGACCTACCGGGGGAAGGCCCCAGCGGCCAGGTCTCTGGCACTGAGTCTGGCTCTGGGGCTCAGAAGGGAAGGGGGGAGCATAGAAATGCAATAGCAATAGGAGATTCAATGGTTAGGGGAATAGATAGGAGATTCTGTGGTCGCGAGCGAGACTCCCGAAAGGTATGTTGCCTCCCGGGTGCCAGGGCCAGGGATTTCTCGGATCGTGTCTTCAGGATCCTGAAGGGGGAGGGTGAGCAGCCAGAAGTCGTGGTGTCATCCCTTTCTCAGTAAGGCAGACGCCATTTTATCCACCACATGTAGCACTGAGTACAAGATGGTTAATGGGTTTTATCCACTCCTTCGAAGGGAGATACTCAACTCAGTTGGGCCATCCAATATCAAAGGCAAAGTCTGCTGTGTGGAACTTTGACGTTAGAACAGCAGAAGGATTCGATCGGCAGAAGACCTGGCAAAGCCCCGTCGTGGTGGAGGACGAATCCCCCAGGATACTGGACACAAAGACTATGGGGAATTCAGACCGAAGTTAAGCGCACTGGTGGGGCTGTGCCTTCAGTTGCCGTGATCCTAAGCTCTGAACCCCCACCCTACCCCACCCTCGCTGCCTCTTCACCTCTTTCCCTTCAACGAGAGTATCTAACAATCTCCCCTTGACATTCAATGTCATTGCTATCGCTGAATCCCCCGCCATCGACAATTGGCCTGGCACTAAACTGGACCAGCAATAAAAATACTTTCATGACAAAAGCTGGTTGACCAAAAGAGCAGGAGGGCTGGAAATTCTGCGGGGAGCAACTCACCTGCAGACTTCTTTTTAAAAATTCATTAACGGGATGTGGGCATCGCTGGCAAGTCCAGCATTTGTTGCCCAAGCCTAATTGCCCTTTGAGAAGGTGGTGGAGAGCTGCCATCTTGAACTGCTGCAGTCCCTGAGGTGTAGGTACAGCCAAAGTGCTGTTAGGGAGCGGGTTCGGCCGATATATTTCCAAGTCAGGATGGTAAGTGACTTGGATGGGAACCTCCAGGTGGTGGGGTTCCCAGGTATATGTCGCTCTTGTCCTAGATGGTAGAGGATGTGGGTTTGGAAGGTGCTGTCTAAGGAGCCTTGGTGAGTTACTGCAGTGCATCTTGTGGATGGGGCACACGGCTGCTACTGTGCATTGATGCTGGTGGAGGGAGTGAATGTTTGTGGAAGGGGTGCCAATCGAGCAGGGCTGCTTTGTACAAAGCCTGTCCACCATCTACAAGACGCAAGTGAGGAGTGTGATGGAATACTCTCCACTTGCCTGGATGAGCGCAGCTCCAACAACACTCAAGAAGCTCGACACCACCCAGGACAAAGCAGCCCCGCTTGATTGCTCCTCCTTCCACAAACATTCGCTCCCTCCACCACTGATGCAGAGTGGCAGCCGTGTGTACCATCTACAAGATGCACTGCAGCAACTCAACTCACCAAGGTTCCTTCCAAACTCACAACTGCTGACACGTAAAGGATCAGGGCACCACATGGGAACCCCATCAACCAGTTCCCTTTGCCGTATCATCCTTTACCACACAAAAGGTGCTATATAAATGCAGGTTGTTGCTGGTCAGAGATAGTCTGAGGGATGAGCTCTCGAGAGCCGAAGGCCTGGTGTTGCTCACGGGCTTCTGTAGGATGACTTGTAAAAGAGCACGGAGTTCAATCTTAATAACTATCTGTGTCCAGCACCCTCTGCAACCTGCCAAGCAGCAGGAAATGACTGAGCACGGAACTTGATGCTAATGTCAAACATGCTGCTGATATCCCAGTTTAATTTCCTGCCTCAGTTTCCCGTCATTTCGTTTGGATGAGTCACATCTGCTCTTCCATCCCAGGTCCCATCGACTTCTCCAACCGTCAGGCGGCCAGCTGTTCACGTCTTATTTCGAGGTGATGAAGTTGTGTCGGCTTTGCGCTGGTTTTCACGTTGCCCGTCATTCCAGACGCTGACTCGGGGATTGGGGGGGGGGGGGAGGCCATTTTAGCCCCTCGTGCCCGTCCCACAATGCAATGCGATCATGGCTCACCTCCGGCTGAATCCCGCTCGCCTCTATCTTCGCCCCGAATCCTGTACGGGGTTGCCAACCCCTCCAGCATTGGCCTGGAGCCTACAGCAATTGAAGATTACTTTCCAGGGGTGATCTGCTGCATGCGCGACCCTGGAAGGCCACCGTCGGGACATTAAGAAAGATGGTTCGGGAAAGAAAATCCATTGAAAATTTCCCTTTGCCGGATGTAAGAATATTGAAAATGGGGGGGTGTGGGCTGTTTCGCTGACAACCGATCATCGTCCAATCGGGTAATGAGTCTTTTTGCTTTCCGATTGGCTTAGGGAGGCCGTACCTCACACGGAGGGACGTGTTGGCCACATTAATGGCTGGAGCGTGGGAGGGAAAAGTCCATGAGGCCTTCAGAAAGGCATTTCAACCCAGTTGGCAACTCTAATCCCTGCATAACCATTGGCTAACCAAACTCTATCAATCTCGGATTTAAAATTCATAATCGGTCGAGAGCTTTATTCGGACGAGGGAAGCAAATTGACAGCAGGCGCAGGCTGACCAACACTTCTGAAACAAAGTTACTTCAGTCTGAGGAGGAGGAGGCGGGGGATGGGGGGGGGGCATTGTGGTCATGTTTCTGCGCTAGAGGGCAGCACGGTGGTGCAGTGGGTTAGCACTGCTGCCTCACGGCACCGAGGTCCCGTGTTCGATCCCGGCCCTGGGTCACTGTCCGTGATGAGCTTGCACATTCTCCCCGTGTCTGCGTGGGTTTCGCCCCCACAACCCAAAAGATGTGCAGGGTAGGTGGATTGGCCACGCTAAATTGCCCCTTAATTGGAAAAAATGAATTGGGTACTCTAAAAAAAAATTTTTTTTTTTAATGTTTCTGCGCTAGTAAGCTAGAGGCCCAGTTGAATTTCCTAGGGATGAGTGTTCAAATCCCAGTGTGGGGAAAACTGGTGGGATTTAAATTAATAAAACCTGGTACAAAGAAATGCCGGTCTTGGTAACAGCGACCGTGGCAAAGGTCATTTTGATTGTCGTAAAAACCCATCTGGTTCACTAATGTCCCCTTTAGGGAAGGAAATCTGCCGTCCTTACCCGGTCTGGCCTACACGTGACTCCAGACCCACAGCAATGAGGTTGACTCTTAACTGCCCCCTCGGAAATGACCGAGCGAGACACTCAGTTCAGTTCGAGGGCAATTAGGGATGGGCAACAAGTGCTGGCCTTGACAATGACGCTCCCATCCCGTGCATAAATAATGAGATGTTAACCCTTAAAATATGGGGCAATTGGTCATCGAGTTTTACAGCACAGAAAGAGGCCCTTCAGCCCATCGTGTGTGCACTGGCCTTCAAGCACACGTCTATTCCTATCCCATTTTTCATCACTTGATCTGTAGCCTTGCACGCTATGGCGTTTCTAAACTCATTTAAATGTTTTTTAAATGTTGAGAGGGTTCCCGCCTCCACCACCCTTTCAGGCAGCGAGTTCCAGATTCCCACCATCCTCTGGGCGAAAAAGCTTTTCCTCAAACCCCTTCGAAACTGTCAGCTCATTACCTGAAATCTTGGCCCCCCTCCGGCTATTGACCTCTTGACTACCAGGAAATGTTTTTCCCTATCTGCGGCGATATGCCTGTCACATGTACTCAGCAGTATGACCTCCCGCCAGCAGGTGGCATCAGGTATAAGTCAGGTGACTTCCGGCTAGCAACAGAAGGTTGTAAGACGTACATGAGGACAGTCGTACATAAGGGTACATCCAGGAGACTCTATGATAACTTGGTCTGTATCCGATCGTTACCATATCACGTGTACATTAATAAATCCTAGTTCTGGCTAAGTCACCAGCAGCTCTGTAGATTCATTGCAAGACAAGATCACGGAGCACAACACTATCGACCCAATCTTTGTCCCTCATAATGTTGTCCACCTCAATCGGGTCACCCCCCCCCCCCCCCACTCGGCCTTCTCTGCTCCGAGGAGAACAATCCCGGCCTAACCAGCCTCTCTCCATAGCTGAAACGCTCCAGCCCCGGGCAACATCCTGGTGAATCTCCTCCGCACCTTCTCTAGTCCAATCACATCCTTCCTATAGTGTGGCGACCAGAACTGCACACAGTGCTCTAACTGGGGCCTAACCAGCGGTTCAGACAGCTCCATCAGCTCTTATATTCTATGCCTCAGCTAATAAAGGCAACTATCCCATTTGCCTCCTTAACCGCCTTACATAGAACATAGAACAGTACAGCACAGAACAGGCCCTTCGGCCCTCAATGTTGTGCCGAGCCATGATCACCCTACTCAAACCCACGTATCCACCCTATACCCGTAACCCAACAACTCCCCCCTTAATCTTACTTTAATTAGGACACTACGGGCAATTTAGCATGGCCAATCCACCTAACCCGCACATCTTTGGACTGTGGGAGGAAACCGGAGCACCCGGAGGAAACCCACACACACAGGGGGAGGATGTGCAGACTCCACACAGACAGTGACCCAGCCGGGAATCGAACCTGGGACCCTGGAGCTGTGAAGCATTTATGCTAACCACCATGCTACCCTGCTGCCCTAAATCTGTAGATTCATTGCAAGACACCTTATGTACCCGTCAAGGATCAATGGACATGCACACACCCCCGTCCCCCCCCCCCACCCCCCGGTTCCTCTGGTCCTCTGTACTTCCTGACGACCTACCATCCATTGTGTATTCCTTGGCCTTGTTAGCCCTCCTGAAATGCATCACCTCACTCTTCAGGATTAAATTCCATTTGCCGCTGTTCTGCCCATCTAACCAGCCCGTCTATATCGCCCTGTAATCTCAGCCTCCCCTCCTGGCTATTAACCACAGCACCAATTTTTGTGTCATCTGTGAACCTACTGATCATACCTCCTACATTCATGTCCCGGTCAGTAATCGTGATCTGGGTGACCATGCCCTTTGGAATGGGAGTGTTCCCGAACTTCCTGAAAAGTCTGCCTCTAATTTCTAAACCGTGCTTCCCAGACCCAAACTCCCTCTGCCTAAAACAAGATTCTGTCCATTTTCTTATTCACTTCGGGCCTCGAAACTTTTCTCTCAAATGACCTCTAAACCTTTAAAAACGCCAAGGAATACAACCCTAGCCTCTGCAAATCTTCTGATGGTTAGGATTAAGGTTAGGGTTAAGGTTAAGGCTAGAGTTTGAGTTAGGGTTAAAGTTAGAATTAGGTTTAAGGTAAAGTTTCAGATTAAGGTTAGAGTTAGTATTAAGGTAAAGGTTAGGGTTAGGGTTAAAGTTCGGGTTCGAGTTAAGGTAAAGGTTCGGGTTGGGGTTAAGGTTCGGTTTAGGGTTAAGGTTCGGTTTAGGATTAAGGTTTGGATTAAGGTAAAGGTTAAAATTAGGGTTAAGGTAAAGGTTCGGGTTGGGGTTAAGGTTCGGTTTAGGGTTAAGGTTCGGTTTAGGATTAAGGTTTGGATTAAGGTAAAGGTTAGAATTAGGGTTAAGGTAAAGGTTCGGGTTGGGGTTAAAGTTCGGTTTAGGGTTAAGGTTCGGTTTAGGATTAAGGTTTGGATTAAGGTAAAGGTTAGAATTAGGGTTAAGGTAAAGGTTTGGGTTAGGGCTAAGGTTCGGTTTAGGGTTAAGGTTTGGATTAAGGTAAAGGTTAGGGTTAACATAGAACATAGAACGATACAGCGCAGTACAGGCCCTTCGGCCCACGATGTTGCACCGACATGGGAAGTCAAAAACTAAAGGCCATCTAACCTACACTATGCCATTATCATCCATATGCTTATCCAATAAACTTTTAAATGCCCTCAATGTTGGCGAGTGCACTACTGTTGCAGGTAGGGCATTCCACGGCCTCACCACTCTTTGCGTAAAAAACCTACCTCTGACCTCTGTCCTATATCTATTACCCCTCAATTTAAGGCTATGTCCCCTTGTGCTAGTCACCTCCATCCGCGGGAGAAGGCTCTCACTGCCCACCCTATCTAACCCTCTGATCATTTTGTATGCCTCTATTAAGTCACCTCTTAACCTTCTTCTCTCTAACGAAAACAACCTCAAATCCATCAGCCTTTCCTCATAAGATTTTCCCTCCATACCAGGCAACATCCTGGTAAATCTCCTCAGCACCCGTTCCAAAGCTTCCACGTCCTTCCTATAATGAGGCGACCAGAACTGTACGCAATACTCCAAATGCGGCCGTACTAGAGTTTTGTACAACTGCAACATGACCTCATGGCTCCGGAACTCAATCCCTCTACCAATAAAGGCCAACACACCATAGGCCTTCTTCACAACCCTATCAACCTGGGTGGCAACTTTCAGGGATCTATGTACATGGACACCGAGATCCCTCTGCTCATCCACACTACCAAGAATTTTACCATTAGCCAAATATTCCGCATTCCTGTTATTCTTTCCAAAGTGAATCACCTCACACTTCTCCACATTAAACTCCATTTGCCACCTCTCAGCCCAGCTCTGCAGCTTATCTATGTCCCTCTGTAACCTGCAACATCCTTCCGCACTGTCTGCAACTCCACCGACTTTAGTGTCGTCTGCAAATTTACTCACCCATCCTTCTGCGCCCTCCTCTAGGTCATTTATAAAAATGACAAACAGCAACGGTCCCAGAACAGATCCTTGTGGTACGCCACTCGTAACTGAACTCCATTCTGAGCATTTCCCATCAACCACCATTCTCTGTCTTCTTTCAACTAGCCAATTTCTGATCCACATCTCTAAATCACCCTCAATCCCCAGCCTCCGTATTTTCTGCAATAGCCGACCGTGGGGAACCTTATCAAACGCTTTACTGAAATCCATATACACCACGTCAACTGCTCTACCCTCGTCTACCTGTTCAGTCACCTTCTCAAAGAACTCGATAAGGTTTGTGAGGCATGACCTACCTTCACAAAACCATGCTCACTATCCCTAATCATATTATTCCTATCTAGATGATTATAAATCATATCTTTTATAATCCTCTCCAAGACTTTACCCACAACAGACGTGAGGCTCACCGGCCTATAGTTACCGGGGTTATCTCTACTCCCCTTCTTGAACAAAGGGACCACATTTGCTATCCTCCAGTCCTCTGGCACTATTCCTGTAGCCAATGATGACATAAAAATCAAAGCCAAAGGCTCAGCAATCTCTTCCCTGGCTTCCCAGAGAATCCTAGGATAAATCCCATCAGGCCCCGGGGACTTATCTATTTTCACCTTGTCCAGAATAGACAACACTTCTTCCCTACGCACCTCAATGCCATCTATTCTAATAGTCTGGGTCTCAGCATTCTCCTCCACAACATTATCTTTTTCCTGAGTGAATACTGACAAAAAGTATTCATTTAGAATCTCGCTTATCTCCTCAGCCTACACACACAACTTCCCACCACTGTCCTTGACTGGCCCTACTCTTACCCTAGTCATTCTTTTATTCCTGACATACCTATAGAAAGCTTTTGGGTTTTCCTTGATCCTACCTGCCAAAGACTTCTCATGTCCCCTCCTTGCCCGTCTTAGCTCTCTCTTTAGATCCTTCCTCGCTTCCCTGTAACTATCAAGCGCCCCAACTGAAACTTCACGCCTCATCTTCACATAGGCCTCCTTCTTCCTCTTAACAAGAGATTCCACTTCTTTGGTAAACCACGGTTCCCTCGCTCGACCCCTTCCTCCCTGCCTGACTGGTACGTACTGATCAAGAACACGCAATAGCTGTTCCTTGAACAAGCTCCACATATCCAGTGTGCCCAACCCTTGCAGCCTACTTCTCCAACCTACACATCCTAAGTCATGCCTAATGGCATCATAATTGCCCTTCCCCCAGCTATAACTCTTGCCCTGCGGGGTATACTTATCCCTTTCCATCACTAATGTAAAGGTCACCGAATTGTGGTCACTGTCTCCAAAGTGCTCACCTACCTCCAGATCTAACACCTGGCCTGGTTCATTACCCAAAACCAAATCCAATGTGGCCTCACCTCTTGTTGGCCTGTCAACATATTGTGTCAGGAAACCCTCCTGCACACATTGTACAAAGAACGACCCATCTAATGTACTCGAACTATATCTTTTCCAGTCAATATTTGGAAAGTTAAAGTCTCCCATAACAACTACCCTGTTACTTTCGCTCTTTTCCAGAATCATCTTCGCCATCCTTTCCTCTACATCCCTAGAACTATTAGGTGGCATATAGAAAACTCCCAACAGGGTGACCTCTCCTTTCCTGTTTCTAACCTCAGCCCATATTACCTCGGAAGAAGAGTCCCCATCTAGCATCCTTTCCACCACCGTAATACTGTCCTTGACTAGCAGCGCCACACCTCCCCCTCTTTTGCCCTCTTCTCTGACCTTACTAAAACACCTAAACCCCGGAACCTGCAACAACCATTCCTGTCCCTGCTCTATCCATGTCTCTGAAATGGCCACAACGTCGAAGTCCCAGGTACCAACCCATGCTGCCAGTTCCCCTACCTTATTTCGTATACTCCTGGCATTGAAGTAGACACACTTCAAACCACCTACCTGAACACTGGCACCCTCCTGCGAAGTCAAATCTGTGCTCCTGACCTCTCTACTCTCAATCTCCCGTACCCCAAAACTACAATCCAGGTTCCCATGCCCCTGCTGAATTAGTTTAAACCCCCCCCAAAGAGCACTAACAAATCTGCCCCCCCCCCCAGGATATTGGTGCCCCTCAGGTTCAGATGTAGACCATCCTGTCTATAGAGGTCCCACCTTCCCCAGTAAGAACCCCAGTTATCCAGAAATCTGAATCCCTCCCATCTGCACCATCCCTGTAGCCACGTGTTTAATTGCTCTCTCTCCCTATTCCTCGTCTCACTATCACGTGGCACGGGCAACAACCCAGAGATAACAACTCTGTTTGTTCTCGCTCTGAGCTTCCATCCTAGCTCCCTAAAGGCCTGCCTGACATCCTTGTCCCCTTTCCTACCTATGTCGTTAGTGCCAATGTGGACTACGACTTGGGGCTGCTCCCCCTCCCCCTTAAGGACCTGAAAAACACGATCCGAGACATCATGTACCCTTGCACCTGGGAGGCAACATACCAAACGTGAGTCTCTCTCGCTCCCACAAAATCTCCTATCTGTGCCCCTGACTATTGAGTCCCCAATTACTAATGTTCTACTCCTATCCCCCCTTCCCTTCTGAGCAACAGGGACAGACTCCGTGCAGAGGCCCGTACCCCATGGCTTACCCCTGGTAAGTCGTCCCCCCCACAAGTATCCAAAACGGTATACTTGTTACTCAGGGGAACGACCGCAGGGGGTCCCTGCACTGACTGCTTCTCTCCCAGTCCCTCTTACAGTTACCCATCTATCTCCAGTCTATGGTGTAACTATTTCCCTGAAGCTCCTACCTATGACCCCCTCTGCCTCCCGAATGATCCGAAGTTCATCCAACTCCAGCTCCAGTACCATAAGGTACTGGTTAAGGTAAAGGTTTGGGTTAGGGCTAAGGTTCGGTTTAGGGTTAAGATTTGGTTTAGGGTTAAGGTTCGGGTAAAGGTAAAGGTTAGAGTTAGGGTTAAGGTTTGGGTTTGGATTAGGGTTAACTTTCTGGTTCGGGTTAGAGGGTTATGTTTAAGGTTTGGGTTAAGATAAAGGTTAGGGTTAAGGTTTAGATTCGGGTTAGGGCTAAAGTTCGGTTTAGGGTTAAGGTTGAGTTTAGAGTTAAGGTTTGGGTTAAGGTAAAGGTTAGAGTTAGGATTCAGGTTAGGGTTAGTGTTCGGGTTTGGTAACGGTTCAGGTTAAGGTAAAGTTTAGGGTTGGGTTAGGGTAAATGTTGGGGTTAGGGTTAGGTTTAGGGTTAAGGTAAAGTTTAGGTTTATGGTTTGGGTTAGGTTTAGAGTTAAGGTAAAGTTTAGGTTTATGGTTTGGGTTAGGGCTAAGAGTAAAGGTTTGGGTTAGGGATAGTGTTAAGGTAAATGTTAGGCTTAGGTTTAGGGTTAAGGTAAAGTTTAGGTTTATGGTTTGGGTTAGGTTTAGGGTTAAGGTAAAGTTTAGGTTTATGGTTTGGGTTAGGGCTAAGAGTAAAGGTTTTGGTTAGGGATAGTGTTAAGGTAAATGTTGGGGTTAGGCTTAGGTTTAGGGTTAAGGTAAAGTTTAGGTTTATGGTTTGGGTTAGGTTTAGGGTTAAGGTAAAGTTTAGGTTTATGGTTTGGGTTAGGTTTAGAGTTAAGGTAAAGTTTAGGTTTATGGTTTGGGTTAGGGCTAAGAGTAAAGGTTTGGGTTAGGGATAGTGTTAAGGTAAATGTTGGGGTTAGGTTTAGGGTTAAGGTAAAGTTTAGGGTTAGAGTTGCTTGTGAGGAAAACACCCATTCAGGAAGCTGCTTTGGAAAAGAACTACTGCTGCTCTAACAATCTTGTAGAAGTGTCAAACCTAAAAAGCCATTCTAATTTCAATACCAAAGCTTCACCCCATTTCACACTTCTGAAGTAAATGTACCGGTGTTGTTAATGGGACCCCGAGCCCCATGACAAATGCCCATTGCATCAATGGAGATTTTTCAGCGGACATTATTCAGGGCCCTCGATCAGCTGTTGAGGAAGTGGAGATGTTAATAACTCGCTCCAAGACCCGGTCGCCCATTACCTTTGTGCTCGCTGGCCTGCGTTGGCACTCGGTAAAGCAACTTCACAACCTGAAACTTTCCATCCTTGTTTCCAAATCTTCCCACGGTCTCGCCGGTCCCTCCCTATCTCTGTAACCTCCTCTGGCCCCCAACCCGAAATGAAAAATGAAAATCGCTTATTGTCACGAGTAGGCTTCAATGAAGTTACTGTAAAAAGCCCCTAGTCGCCACATTCCGCCGCCTGTTCGGGAAGGCAGGTACGGGAATTGAACCGTGCTGCTGGCCTGCCTTGGTCTGCTTTAAAAGCCAGTGATTTAGCCCAGTGTGCTGAACCAGCCCATTGGAGGAACCCTCCTCGTTCCTCCAGTTCTGGCCTCTTGAGTGGCCCCAACATTAATCGCCTCATCAATGGTGGACCTCTCTTCGGCTGCCTGGGGCCCTAGCTCTGGGACGCCCCCTCCTTAAACCTCTCCTTTGGCCTTTCAGACGAATTTCCAAAACCTACCTCGTTGACCAGGGATTTTGTCCTCTGTTTTTAAAAGGCTCAGTATCATGTTTTGTTAAGTTCCTGGGATGTCTGACTAAGTGATCGTATTATTAAAAACACAATTTGTAACAATTGCGTTTATTTTTGTTTGAAGTGGGTTTGCATGTCTGAGGACTGTTGGGCCTCTTGTCAACCGTTCCTGGATCCTCCCAACCCTTGCACACAACTGTTCTAACCTCTGCGAGGGCTCGAGCCGTGTTGGGAGACAAAATTATTGACCGGGCAAAGATTCAATTTGTTTGTGGACGAGCCAAGAGGGAGGACACTTGACAAGTTGGATGCTTCCTCCCACCTGGAACGGAAGATATATTCAGAATCCCGATCGTCAGGTCAGGGAATCGTGAGGCGACCGGAGTCAATGAATCTTCAGCCTCCTCCTTTCCCACCCCGCAACTAATAAGAGACTTGGAAGCATGAGTGAGACAGCCTAAAACCAGCTTGTGGCAGGAACAGCTTAAATCATCCTCGACAGTTAGTCAGAACCCCAGTTCCCAAGAACTGAGAAATCACTGACTGGACTAAGCTGGAAATATTTCAAACCAAACTTTCCAAAGTGGTCCAAGTTGAGTAATTTTGGTGTCCTTGTTATGAACCAAACAGCTCAAAGCTGCAGAATGTGCCATTGGCTGTTTGATGGAGCTATTAATGTCAGTCCACTCCTCTATCCCATGTCGAAACCCGCACGGGATTTCCAGGGCGGGAATGATTGTGTTTCCCATGTCCCCTGGGGAGTACGTGCTCTCCCGTTACGGGGGGGTGGGGGAAACTCAATCTATGTTGTATATAAGGTCGGCCAGACGGCATCGACCCGTTAAGACCCGGCTGGGACTCCCTGGGAGCTGCCTTGTAACTAAACCAAAGTTTATTTGATACAATTTGATACAACAGGGCAGCACGGTAGCATGGTGGTTAGCATAAATGCTTCACAGCTCCAGGGTCCCAGGTTCAGTTCCCGGCTGGGTCAGTGTCTGTGCGGAGTCTGCACGTCCTCCCCGTGTGTGAGTGGGTTTCCTCCGGGTGCTCCGGTTTCCTCCCACAGTCCAAAGATGTGCGGGTTAGGTGGATTGGCCATGCTAAATTGCCCATAGTGTCCTAAAAAGTAAGGTTAAGGGGGGGGGGGTTGTTGGGTTACGGGTATAGGGTGGATACGTGGGTTTGAGTAGGGTGATCATTGCTCGGCACAACATTGAGGGCCGAAGGCTGTACTGTTCTATGTTCAACCCGGTGTGAACTCTCCTTGACCTCTTAAAACCGTAGCCCTCCAATAATCAGACCGGGCGGGCCCACACAGACATGTGTGAATCTGGCATTTACCTCGCGACAGTAACTCGAGGGAATTAATTTGGAGGGCGGAGAATGTACCCTGGAAATTGTACAATCGATAACGGGTAGGTTGATTGATCTCTTCATATCTTGAGGGACTGGAGAGGGTGCAGAGATAAATTTGTCAGGATGATCCCAGAAATGTATCGTTTTACACATCGGGAAAGAATCGACAGGCTGTGTTCCTTTATCCTTGAAAGGGAAAGGCCATCGGACAGTGTGATGATGTGCATCACTGTAAATACACAAGGGGTTAATGTAAGTACACGTAGACTAGCTAGACACTAGAGGGAGCACCAGAGACATGACACACAGACATTCAACCAATAGATCAGTTAGATAGGACACGACCAATGGGCGTTCACGATACACACAGAGGTGACACTACCACAGGGGGGCATTACATCAACCCATATATAAAGGACACAGCGCACATGATCTGCCTCTTTCCAGTGGAGACACTCAGTGAGTAGAGACACAGGGTTGATTCAACATCACACCCACCACGTGGATTGTAGCAGACTGGTTCGTCAGTCTGAGTAGCTATAGTAGGATTAACAGTAGTGGCGAACCCGAGTAGGAGAATTGTAAATAGTTTAATAAACGTTTTAAAGTTATCTCCACGTCTGAACCTTCCTTTGTCAGCGTGCACATCAAGGAAGCCGCTTATGCTACGCCAAGAGCAAAACAAGACAGAGAGGGGAGCGGGGTGGGATCTAATTGAGGTCTTTAGAATTCTGACAGTTTTGATGGAGTGGATACCGAGAGAGTATTCCCTCTCGCGAGGAGTGTAACTAGAGGCCGTCGGGGTGAGGTAATCCCCAGGAAATCCATTTGGGAATTCTGAATAAACTTTTTCCCCCAGGCAGCGATGGGACTGTGGAAGGCGTACCCACGAGTGGTTGAGGTGAATAGTGTTGATACATTGAAGGGGAAGTTGGACGAGGATATGAGGGCGGGGGGGAGGGGGGGGGGAATAGAGGGTTACAATGGTAGATTTACATGAGGAAAGATGGGGGGGGGGGGATTGAGTGGAGCATAAACACAGCACAGACTGGATGGGCCGAATGGTCTGTTTCTGTGCTGTATACTGTAATCAATAACATGAGGCACGCGTTTGAAACAATGCTGATCGATTCAACATATCCAGAATGGTAGAGTTTAATCCAAGTCAAAAACGGCAGAGTTTAGAAATGACACAGGAGAGATCATTCTAACCATCGCCCCTTGACATTCAATGCTTTACCATTGCTGAATTCCCCACTATCAACATGACAATGGCTTCATCATTCCTAAATTCAGACGTCCCCATCTGCTGTGGTGGGATTCGAACCTGGGACCCCAGAAAAGTACCCCAGATTACTAGTCCAGTGACTATGCATTGCGCCATCACCTAGTCTTAAAGGGGACGAGTAATCCAGAGGCCCAGGATAATGATCTGGGGACCTGGGTTCGAATCCCACCATGGCAGGCGGTGGAACCAGCCTCCCCGACCAGGCGCCGGAATGTGGCGACTAGGGGCTTTTCACAGTAACTTCATTGAAGCCGACTCGTGACAATAAGCGATTTTCATTTCATTTTTTTTCATTAAACTCAATAAAATACCTGGAATTAAAAGTCTTTAACGGTGACCGTGAAACCATTGTCGATTGTCGTAAAAACCCATCTGGGTCACTAATGTCCTTTACGGAAGGAAATCTGCCGTCCTTACCCGGTCTGGCCTACATGTGACTCCAGGCCCACAGCAATGTGGTTGACTCTTAAAAATGGCACTCAGCTCGAGGACAATTAGAGATGGAATCCTGTGGAGAGTAACGCACCTACTGACCCGCACCCCCCCACCCCCCCCACCCCCCAAAGCCCATCCACCATCAACAAGACGTAAGTCAGGAGTGTGACAACAGCCCTCAAGAATTGCAACACCATCCAGGACAAAGCAGCCTGCTCTGGCGGCATGGTGGCACAGTGGTTAGCAGTGCTGCCACGTAGCGCCAGGGAACTGGGTCTCGATTCCAGCCTTGGGTGAATGCCTGTGTGGAGTTTGCCCGTTCCCCGCTGACACTTTAACACTAAAATATTGATCGGCATTCTGTGAACGTGATCGCAAGTCAATTGGCAAAGCCTAAAACTAGGCAGCAATGACTTCCTCGAAAATGGGTTTGTTTACAGAAGGCAGCATTACACGTGTCTGCTTCATACCTACTACCCCTGTGTCCCAGCAGTCTCACTTTAGAAGGGCTCTCGGTACTTAATGAAACAATGCCCTTCAATTGTGTATTTTTACAATATAATTGACGTGCCATTAACCCGAGTGGCTGTGTTAAGGGGGTGCTGCATTGTCAGAGGTGCTATTTTTCAGATGGTGCCCAAAGGCCCTGCCATCTCTCTCAGGTTCCAGATAAGTGAGGAGAGGGCTGCGAGATGTGTAAGCTGTCAGAATCAAAGGTTTGGACAGTCTGGAGGCTTGCAGAGCCAAAGGGGGGGGGGTTAGGGAAGAGAGTTAAATGTAAGCTTCTGAGAATCACCAATGGTACGCCTGCTATTTTTGGAATTTGATCAACAGAGCCTGGCCCCTGACAGTGGGGCCTCCCTCCAGGTGCCACTTCTCCTCAGGGAGAGAGAGAGGACGAGAGAGGGAGAGAGGACAAGAGAGGGAGAGACACCATGTTATACAAAGCATATCGAGGCATTGGCGATGGTGCCAGAACCATTGACGAGGCTGATAAACTGCAAGGTGAAATCCATTCAGATAAGGGTGAACATGTTGTATCTCTTTATTGAAACAAATGGACAAGGGCTGACCTAATTAGGGTTGCCAACTGTGATTAACCATATTCCAGGAAGTTTCATCACATGTCTCCCCCATCCCTCTCCCGCGCCACGCCCCAGCCATTAGGCCAATCGGAAAGCAAACCAGCCTCATTACTGTCATGTGAGAGTACCTTTAGGAAATGAGTGCTTAAGAAATGTACCTTTAAGAAATGGGTGTTTATCAGTGATGTCAGAGTGTGGGTGGAGCTGGGCTGTCTGTCGGCTTTTTACTTTCGTTTTAGGCTGTTTGCTGCAGGGTGTGTTTTAGTTTCGTTTTCAGTGTTGGAGCTGAAGCCAGACAGGGCAGGTGTACTGTTGATCTCTCTGCCATGAAAAGACTATCTCTTGATCATTTGGTGAATTCAGAATTATAAATGTTTTCAGTAGTGAATGTAAACCTATTGTGCTTCTGGTAAAAGGTGTTTTAAGTCTTATGGATGTTAAAAGGAAAGCTTAGTGTTGTATTCTTTGGGGGTTGTATTTGAATTAATGGTTGCTAAGATGTTCACTGTATGTTTTAAAAAGGTTAACTTGAGTTCATAGAATAAACATTGTTTTGTTTTTTTTAAATACTTTTCCATTTCTGCTGTACCACACCTGTAGAGTGGGCCGTGTGCTCCCCGTACCACAATCTATTAGAAGTTGTGGGTCAGGTGAACTCCAGGCTACACTTTGGGGTTCTCTAAATACTGGCCCCCATAACATTACCCAATTATATTGATTACATTTAAAATTCATTCACGGGACATGGCCATCGCTGGCTGAGCCAGAATTTATTTGCCATCCTTGAGAAGTGAACTGTCTTCTTGATCCGCCACAGACCCTGAGGTGTAGGCGCACCCACAGTGCTGTGATGCTGCTCTTGTCAGTCAAAATGCCCCCATTTTCAATATTTCAGTCTCTGGTAAAGAGAAATGTTCAAAGAAAATGGCCCAAAAAATTATTTTTTAGTGATTTTCAATATTTTTATTTAGAATCATAGCATCTACAGTGCAGAAGGAGGCCATTCGGCCCATTGAGTCTGCACCGGCCCTTGGAAAGAGCACCCTACCCAAGCCCACGCCTCCACCCTAACCCAGTAACCCCATCCAAACATTTTGGACGAGAAGGGCAATTTCAAATGGCCAATCCACCCTAACCTGCACATCTTTGGACTGTGGGAGGAAACCGGAGCACCCGGAGGAAACCCACGCGGACACGGGGAGAACGTGCAGACTCCACACAGACAGTGACCCAAGCAGGGAATCGAACCTGGGACCCTGTAGCTGTGAGGCAACTGTGCTAATCACTGTGCTACCATGCTGCCCCCACCTGATAAAGGGCAACGATCAAAGAAAACGACAGACAAAAACAATCTTTTTTAATGTCCTGCTGGTTTTTCTCCGTGTTTGCACACGGTTGACACAAGTTTCCGAGATTACAGCAGAGACCCTGTTCCTGTGTGCGCCATACCGTTGGAACGGACAGAGCCCTGGAGCGAGGAAGAGCGAGGGATTTTGGATCTCCGGTTTTCTGGAGATTGTTCTTCAATACTTGGAGACGCCAGGCCCAATCCTGAGAATATTATTTAATAGGAGCAAATAGGGAAATCCAAAGAATAGTGAACAGTGGGAACTCGCTTCCACAGGCAGTGATGGGCAACGTAAGGTAGCGATTGGCCCTCCTTCGTCTCTGTGGAAGTATTCTATGGAATCCCTATAGTGCAGAAGCAGGCCATTCGGCCCATCAGGTCTGCATTGATCCTCTGAATGAGTAACTTAGCTAGGCCCACTCCATCGGCCAATCCCCAAACATTGATCACGGCCAATCCATCTAACCTGTACATCTTTGAACGCAAAGGGGCAATTTTAGCATGGCCGATCTACCTAACCTGCGCAGTGGGAGGAAACCGGAGCACCCGGAGGAAACCCACGCAGACGTGGGGAGAAGGTGCGAACTCCACCCAAGGCTGGAATAGAACCCGAGTCCCTGGTGCTGTGAGGCAGCAGTGCTAACCACTGGGCTCCCCAGGGGAAAGGGGGGCTCGAGGTTGAAATTGGGCTTGTTCACTGACTGTGACCCTTGAATAAGATTAAAATCATTGAATGCACACCGAACATTTCCTAACGAGTTATAGAAAATGCTTAATCATTTAGATATTAATAGAACCTTCATCAACTTCAAATGGTAAAAGCAAAAGAAATATTTACATGTTGGACACAGAGGGAGCGCCCCGCTCTCACAGTCAATGTTGTGAGCGATCAGCACGCACCACACTTCACTCACCCCTCGCTTTACGGGTGAATCAGCTAGCGGGCTAATTTAGCTCACTTGGCTGAATAGCTAATGCAAGACCAGCAGGCACGGGTTCAATTCCTGTACTGGCTAATGTCCTTCCTCCTCAGGTCAAAGTACCATTGCTATGGACAAGTGCTGGAAAATGGGATTAGGTTGGTTAGGTGGCTGTTTATTCGAGAGGAGACTGGATGTAGCACTTGGAGAGAATGGGATCAAAGGCTATGGGGAGAAAGCAGGATTCGGCTATTGAGTTGCATGCTCAGCCAGGATCGATGATGAATGGCGGAGAAGGCTCAAAAGGCCTCCTCCTGCCCCTATCTTCTATGTATCTAGGAATCGCTTCAGCCATACCGGCAGGAAAAAAAACTACAAGGGCGGAATGTGGCGACCCCGCGCGCGGGCAGCGGTCAACAAAATGTCTCGTGGGGGCCGCACTTGGAACCCAGATGGGCCACATGTGCCCCCACCCCCACCCACCTTGGGCTGCGGACCCACCATTCAGTTATGGGGAAGCTGGAAAAGTCACAAGAGGGAGAAAGGAATAGAAAGTAGACGGGGAAAGGATGGGAATATAAAAGGTTAAGGAATGCTCTGATCAAAGCCTTCAAGTTGTTAACGGGAAAAGAAAGGCTCGATAAACTGTTTCCACCGGTTGGAGATTCTCGAACTGGTGGATATAGTCTAAAAATTATGGCCAGATCGTTCAGGAGAGAGGTCAGGAAGAACTTCTTCACTGGATGGGTGGTAGAGGTTTGGAATTCTGTCCCAAAAACGGCAATTGAAGGGCAGCACGGTGACCTAGTGGTTAGCACAACCGCCTCATGGCGCTGAGGTCCCAGGTTCGATCCCGGCTCTGGGTCACTGTCCGTGTGGAGTTTGCACATTCTCCCCGTGTCTGTGTGGGTTTCGCCCCCACAACCCAAAAATGTGCAGGGTAGGTGGATTGGCCACGCTAAAATTGCCCCTTAATAGAAAAAATAATTGGGTAATCTAAATTTATTTTTAAAAAAGGCAATTGATGCTCGATCAGTTGTTAATTTTAAATCGATGTATAGAACATAGAACACAGAGGCCTAGATAGCCTGAACGTGGAGAGGATGTTTCCGCTTGTTGGAGAAACTGGAGCCCGAGGGCACAGCCTCAGACTGAAGGGACGATCCTTTAAAACTGGGATGAGGAGGAATTTCTTCAGCCAGAGGGTGGTGAATCTGTGGAACTCTTTGCCGCAGAAGGCTGTGGAGGCCAAATCACTGAGTATCTTTAAGGCCGAGATAGATAGGATCTTGATGAAGGGGATCAAGGGTTATGAGGAGAAGGGGGATGCAAAACATATCAGCCGTGATTGAATGGCGGAGCAGACTCGCTGGGTCGAAAGGCGTCTTAAGATCTTAACATCGGAGCAGGAGGAGGCCATTCGGCCCTTCGAGACCGCTGTGCCATTCATTATGATCGTGGCTGATCATCCAACTCAATGGCGTAATCCTGCCCCCCCCCCCATAACCTTCGTTGTAAGTGCCATATCTAACTTATCCGTATTGTATATGGAGTGAGGTCACAGATCAGCCACAATCTCACTGGATGGCAGAGCAGGCTTGAGGGGCTGAATGGCCAGGAGAAGGAGAATGGATTAGATGGGCTGTTTGATATGGGATGTCATTTCTACATGTGTGAGTGACTGTCTGAGATGTAACACCAGAATGCAGTATTGATGCGAATAAATGTAATGTAGCCTCCTGTAGCTGTCTCACTGAATGAATAGAACATTCATTGTGACTCAAAGGGAGGTACATTGTGCCAAAAATTTTTTTTTTTTTAAAATGAGTATCGTATTTAATTTCTTCTTGGAAAATTGTTGCGAAGTATGAACTCAGAGCTTAAAACATCAGTTAATCCCTGGCGATGCAGCCAACAAACCTGACTTAAAGTTTGGCTTCTGGGCAGACTGGTACAGACAGAAGCTCTCAAATCGTAAAATAGTCAAACGGTTACAGAATGGAAGGAGTCCATTCAGCCCATCATTTCTGTCCCGTTCTCCGGAAGAGTGACTCAGCTCGTCCCACTTCCCCCCCCCCCGTCCCCGCCCCCCAACGTGGCATTTCACCGCATAATTATCTTTATATTTATTATTGTCACAAGTAGGCTTACATTAACACCGCAATGAAGTTACTGTGAAAATTCCCGAGTCGCCACATTCCGGCGCCTGTTCGGGTACACGGAGGGAGAATTCAGAATGTCCAATTCACCTAACAAGCACGTCTTTTTTACATAGAATTTACAGTGCAGAAGGAGGCCATTCGGCCCATCGAGTCTGCACCGGCTCTTGGAAAGAGCTCCCTACCCCTACCCAAGGTCAACACCTCCACCCTATCCCCATAACCCGGTAACCCCACCCAACACTAAGGGCAATTTTGGACACTAAGGGCAATTTATCATTGCCAATCCACCTACCCTGCACATCTTTGGACTGTGGGAGGAAACCGGAGCACCCGGAGGAAACCCACGCACACACGGGGAGGATGTGCAGACTCCGCACAGACAGCGATCCCAAGCCGGGAATCAAACCTGGGTCCCTGGCGCTGTGAAGCAACTGTGCTAACCACTGTGCTACCCCGCCGCCCACAATTCGCTTTCGAAAAGCGCGATTGGATCTGCCTCCGCCTCACTCCCGGGCGAGCGCCTTCCAATCGCTGCAGCCTCTCCCTGGTTGGACCGCCCCTGTGTCCCGGTGCACCCGGTGAGTCCCGGTGGCGATCAGGGTAGGCCACGGGGGAGTCACGATGTTGGCTCCCAGAGCGGCAGCTGTGAGGAACGATCGGAAACGTTTTGGTCTGAGAAGTACGGTGGACTGCTGACGGTTGATGAGGATACTGTTTCTGAGCAGGAGGGGCAGAGGGATTACCCTGGAGGCTGTGATCTTCTGGAGCGCCAGCTGTGGATCAGTTAGCAACACTTGTGCCTCGCATGAATCCGGATTCAAATCCCAGTCCTGGACTTCGATTTATTATTTCACGGGATGTGGGCGTCGCTGTCAAGGCATTCATTGCCCATCCCGAATTGCTTTTCTGAAGGTGGTGGTGAGCCGTCTTCCTGGCATAGCATCCCTACAGTGCAGAAAGAGGCCATTCGGCCCATCAATAATACTGAAATGTCTCGAGTTGTAAAAGAAGTGATATAAGTTCAAGCCTTTTTTTTTCTTCTTTCCATTTCGAAAGGGGTCTGTCAGTTGTAACGGGCGGATGATTTAGACACCCAGATGGTAAGGCCCTTTTAAGATGGGGGTGACGGTATTGCCAGGGCGGTGACAGAGTGGTAAGGCCACCAGAACCTTTTTGAGGCTGTTAATGTCCCAGCTGAGGGGGGTCAACATCAGCGTCATCGGAAGCATCAAGGGACAACTTTAAATGGACAGTTGTTGAAATAAGCATTAATTTATTCAAGCGCGCAAGGATTTAGGATGAGAATCTTCCGGAAGCTGACGTTTATTCACTATCCCAGACTTTGCCAGAGTCGTATTACGATCCCAGTTGATGATATGACTGGGCGGCAAGATTCCAGAATGGAATCCTGCCTCTAAAGGTCATAACTTTTACATTTTTTAATACAACACGGAGGAGCAGAGTCACTGGAAAGCGAATTAGGTTTAGTTTATAAAACATGAAAAAATTGGATTACGATACAATACGCTCCCGCTTACCTTAACAATTACACACAGATTTTAAGATGGAAACAGATTATTTTACACTACAATAGCCTCATTAGGGGAGGCAGTGGCCTAGTGGTATTATCACTGGACCAATAGTCCAGAGAACCAGGGCAATGCTCTCATGGGACCTGAGTTCGAATCCCACCACGGCAGATGACCATGAAACCATTGTCGACTGTCGTAAAAACCCATCTGGTTCACTAATGTCCTTTAGGGAAGGAAATCTGCCGTCCTTACCCGGTCTGGCCTACATGTGACTCCAGACCCACAGCAATGTGGTTGACTCTGAAATGGCCGGGTCTGATGACAGTAGGAATCTCATTCATATATATTGCACTAGATGTATCTGGTGTAGTAATGTCTGGATTAGGGTTTGTAGGTGACTGCTGCGTAATATATATTTTTAAAATCCTGGTTTAAAAGATAGATAGAAACTATGGCTGCAGAAGGTAATTAAGGAATCGTAAAAGTAAGATCATTCCAATCATGTATATTGGTTACCAAAATGGGGCTAATGGAATTTTGTTTATAGAAAGAAGGTTCCCTGGGGGCGGCGGTTAGGTAATGAGAGACATTGGTCCGGACTCTCTGTTTCCGAATGTTGACGCGTAGACTGATTCGATCGACTTCTACGACCATGGTATCGGTGCCTGTCCTGAGTAATTCAGGATCCTTTACTGGGCTCGCACCTGCGCCACGTGAATGTCGAGCGATTGCAGTGATGCAGAATGCTGAAGCTGTGCTCCATCATGCCCCTGGTCGCGGCATGGGGCGTGACTGTAGTGGGTCTTTTGTGGCCTTTGGATAGGCGTCATCAGCCATGACTGCAGCGGATAATCCCTGGTGCCCAGGAGCCAACCCTTCACCCGGGGGTGTACCTTCAAAGGTGCCGGGAAGCGTCGAGTGTGCCAGGATGGAGGCGTCATGCACGCTGCCTGGATATCGGACGCAGATGTGCGCGATGAGCATCTCGTGGTCGCACACCGGGTGTCCGTTCGTCGAGTGGAACCACTTTTGTTCCATGAAAGGCAGGCGCCTACGCCGGTGCCCGTCGGGGGGCATGCGTCCTGTCGATCACCCCGTGGATCTGGGGCATCCCAGCGAAACCCCACTGCCCGGGCATCCTGGTGGGCTCGGTCCGCATTGAATTTGATATATTGTGCCGGGTATCTAGGGCCAGCGCCTGTGCACCAAGGTCTGTGAGATCCCGGACAGGTCCCCACTCGGCGCCTGGAAGGACCCCGCGGCGTAAAGTTCAGGGCGACCATCACCTTGCCGGTCACCGGGAGCGGGTGTCCTTCCCCCATTTCCCCACGGTTCCAGGTGCGCCATGATCCAGCGCACATGCCATATAGTAGCACTGCTCAGCCGGAGCCTTCGACGACATTCCCAGTCCGGCAGGTCCTCCAATGACAGCCACTGCTGCTACATACAGGGCCTGATGTGGTGCGTCCTTCCACCTCCTCCTCGGCCTGTTTAGGCGGCCGGCTCTCCCATCCTCACCGGCTGCCCCCTGCTCCCCTGGGCCAGGCTCCGTCACTGCAGGGTCCTCCCCGAGCAGCTCCAGCTCGTACAGCCTCAGTGTCCCCCCCCCCCCCCCCCCCACCCCCAGGGCTGAGGCAGCCAGGGCAGGAAGGCCACTATTCCTGGTTCAATTCCGAATTCCATTGTCTGCAGGGGGCGAAAGGCAGAGTAGGGTGATCATTGCTCGGCACAACATCGAGGGCCGAAGGGCCTGTTCTGTGCTGTACTGTTCTATGTTCTATGTTCTATGTTAGCATGGTGTGTACCCCCGCGCCCAACCAGGCCCACCGGGCTACATGGTGGCCTTTGCATTGCAGCTCCTGTCCCTGCTGTCCCTCTGCCCCTCCCCCCCCTCCTCTCCCATCCCCAGACCCGACCTCGGCCATTTCCCCTGATACTCTGCCCTCCGCACCCTACCCCTGGCCCCACCGGTGCCCAGCACCGCGTTGCCCTCTGGCTGCAGCACCCATCCTTGCCAGCAGGGGTACCGGTGGCTGGCGATCCCCATACCAGAGGAGCACTCTGCGGCCCCTGGCCGGTGCCCTCCTTTAGGGGCTACCGTGGGCGTTCCCCTCGGGTGGGCCGTGTGATGGCCCTGCTGGGGGGTAGTATCCAGTTGTAGGGGGGGGGGGGGAATAGGAGCGGGGGTTGGTGGGTTGGAGGTGGGATGGAGGGAGAGGTTGGGTATGGGGGGGGAGTGGTGGGTGTCCAGACAGCCAGTGTCACTCTATGTAGTCACGGGCCACGGTGGGCGGACAGTGGGGTGCGCAGCAAGGTGGCTTCCTTGCATGAAGTGGCAATGAATGAAAATGAAAATCGCTTATTGTCACGAGTAGACTTCAAATGAAGCTACTGTGAAAAGCCCCTGTGGTAGTCTGGTTAGAGGTATTACGGTACCTAGCAATGCTGGAACACCATTGGTGGATAATGCATGTTGTCTATTGGTCGAGACCGTATGGTAGCTCCGCCCTGCAGGGCGGGGTATAAGAGCCCGTGCAGCCCCAGCAGCTTCCTTTCTGTACCTGAGCTGCTGGGGGAAACATCTACCTTATTAAAGCCTTCAGTTGTACTACATTCTCGCTTAGTAGTCATTGATTGTGCATCAGCCCCTAGTCGCCACATTCCGGCGCCTGTTCGGGTTGGCCGGTACGGGAATTGAACCCGCGCGCTGCTGGTCTTGTTCTGCTTCACAAGCCAGCTATTTAGCCCACTGTGCTAAACCAGCCGCGGGGCAAGCTTCAGAGTGCTCAGACCCCTGGGACGTGGGTATTTGAGCTGCCTGGAGGAAGGTATGCTAATTTATGTCAGACAGGTGTGGTCAGGCAGGCTGAGGAAGTGGGAACTGTCACTGTGGTACAGGATACACACACAGACACGGACGAATATCCACCCAGAAATCACAGAGTCTCCCCCTCGCTACACCACTGGAGCCCCCCCCCCCCCCCCCCCTCCCCCCCCACCTTACCTGTGGGAAACAGGGGCTCGAGAGGAGCACTCCAGGCAGACTCAGCTCTGCCACATGTGGCCTTATTACATCAAGATATAAAACCACCAACATCTTTCCCACAGGAAAATCCCGTACAGTTCCGGGGATTAAATGACCTCTCACTGATTAGCTGTCAAACTGTCATCTTTATCCATGTGTGTGTCCTTTCATGTGTGTATGTCTGTCATATGTGTGTGTGTGTGTGTATCTCTGGGTGTGTTTGCATGGCTGTGTTCCTAGGTGTGTGCATCATTTCTGTGTGTGTTTTTCTGTAGTGTGTATGTAAAGGTCCGTGTTTAACTCTGTGTGTGTGTGTGTGTGTATATGCATCTCAGAGTGTTTGTGTATTTGTGTGTCAAAGTGTGTGTGAGTGTCAGTGTGTGTGTGTGTCAGAGTGTGTGTGTCAGAGTGTGTGTGTGTGTCAGTGTGTGTGTGTGTTCAGAGTGTGTGTGTGTCAGTGTGTGTGTGTGTTCAGAGTGTGTGTGTGTGTGTCAGAGTGTGTGTGTGTGTCAGAGTGTGTGTGTGTTCAGAGTGTGTGTGTGTTCAGAGTGTGTGTGTGTTCAGAGTGTGTGTGTGTGTGTCAGAGTGTGTGTATTCAGAGTGTGTGTGTGTATTCAGAGTGTGTGTGTGTGTCCGTGTGTGTGTGTCCGTGTGTGTGTCAGAGTGTGTGTGTGTCAGAGTGTGTGTGTGTTCAGAGTGTGTGTGTGTCAGAGTGTGTGTGTGTGTCAGTGTGTGTGTGTCAGTGTGTGTGTGTCAGTGTGTGTGTGTTCAGAGTGTGTGTGTGTCAGAGTGTGTGTGTCAGAGTGTGTGTGTCAGAGTGTGTGTGTCAGAGTGTGTGTGTTCAGAGTGTGTGTGTTCAGAGTGTGTGTGTGTCAGAGTGTGTGTGTGTGTCCGTGTGTGTGTATCAGAGTGTGTGTTCAGAGTGTGTGTGTGTCAGAGTGTGTGTTCAGAGTGTGTGTGTGTATGTGGATGTCAAAGTGTGTGTGTGTGTCAGAGTGTGTGTGTGTTCAGAGTGTGTGTGTGGGTGTCAGTGTGTGTGTCAGAGTGTGTGTGTCAGAGTGTGTGTTCAGAGTGTGTGTGTGTCAGAGTGTGTGTGTATCAGAGTGTGTGTGTGTCAGTGTGTGTGTGTGTGTCAGAGTGTGTGTGTGTGTCCGTGTGTGTGTATCAGAGTGTGTGTTCAGAGTGTGTGTGTGTCAGAGTGTGTGTTCAGAGTGTGTGTGTGTATGTGGATGTCAAAGTGTGTGTGTGTGTCAGAGTGTGTGTGTGTTCAGAGTGTGTGTGTGGGTGTCAGTGTGTGTGTCAGAGTGTGTGTGTCAGAGTGTGTGTTCAGAGTGTGTGTGTGTCAGAGTGTGTGTGTATCAGAGTGTGTGTGTGTCAGTGTGTGTGTGTGTCAGAGTGTGTGTGTGTGTCAGAGTGTGTGTCAGAGTGTGTGTGTCAGAGTGTGTGTGTTCAGAGTGTGTGTGTTCAGAGTGTGTGTGTGTCAGAGTGTGTGTGTGTGTCCGTGTGTGTGTATCAGAGTGTGTGTTCAGAGTGTGTGTGTGTCAGAGTGTGTGTTCAGAGTGTGTGTGTGTATGTGGATGTCAAAGTGTGTGTGTGTGTCAGAGTGTGTGTGTGTTCAGAGTGTGTGTGTGGGTGTCAGTGTGTGTGTCAGAGTGTGTGTGTCAGAGTGTGTGTTCAGAGTGTGTGTGTGTCAGAGTGTGTGTGTGTCAGAGTGTGTGTGTATCAGAGTGTGTGTGTGTCAGTGTGTGTGTGTGTCAGAGTGTGTGTGTGTGTCAGAGTGTGTGTGTCAGTTTGTGTGTGTCAGTTTGTGTGTGTCAGAGTGTGTGTGGGTGTCAGTGTGTGTGTGTTCAGAGTGTGTGTGTGTGTGTTCAGAGTGTGTGTGTGTGTGTCAGAGTGTGTGTGTTCAGAGTGTGTGTGTTCAGAGTGTGTGTGTCAGAGTGTGTGTGTTCAGAGTGTGTGTGTTCAGAGTGTGTGTGTGTCAGAGTGTGTGTGTGTTTCAGAGTGTGTGTGTGTGTGTGTCAGTGTGTGTGTGTCAGAGTGTGTGTGTGGGTGTCAGAGTGTGTGTGTGGGTGTCAGAGTGTGTGTGTTTCAGAGTGTGTGTGTTTCAGAGTGTGTGTGGGTGCCAGTGTGTGTGTGTTCAGAGTGTGTGTGTTCAGAGTGTGTGTGTGTCAGAGTGTGTGTGTGTGTCCGTGTGTGTGTATCAGAGTGTGTGTTCAGAGTGTGTGTGTGTCAGAGTGTGTGTTCAGAGTGTGTGTGTGTATGTGGATGTCAAAGTGTGTGTGTGTGTCAGAGTGTGTGTGTGTGTCAGAGTGTGTGTGTGTGTCAGTGTGTGTGTCAGAGTGTGTGTGTCAGAGTGTGTGTTCAGAGTGTGTGTGTGTCAGAGTGTGTGTGTATCAGAGTGTGTGTGTGTCAGTGTGTGTGTGTGTCAGAGTGTGTGTGTGTGTCAGAGTGTGTGTGTCAGTTTGTGTGTGTCAGTTTGTGTGTGTCAGAGTGTGTGTGGGTGTCAGTGTGTGTGTGTTCAGAGTGTGTGTGTGTGTTCAGAGTGTGTGTGTGTGTGTCAGAGTGTGTGTGTTCAGAGTGTGTGTGTCAGAGTGTGTGTGTTCAGAGTGTGTGTGTTCAGAGTGTGTGTGTGTCAGAGTGTGTGTGTGTGTCAGTGTGTGTGTGTCCGTTTGTGTGTGACAGTGTGTGTGGGTGTCAGAGTGTGTGTGTTTCAGAGTGTGTGTGTGTTTCAGAGTGTGTGTGTGTGTGTGTCAGTGTGTGTGTGTCAGAGTGTGTGTGTGGGTGTCAGAGTGTGTGGGTGTCAGAGTGTGTGTGTTTCAGAGTGTGTGTGTGTTTCAGAGTGTGTGTGTGTGTGTGTCAGTGTGTGTGTGTCAGAGTGTGTGTGTGGGTGTCAGAGTGTGTGGGTGTCAGAGTGTGTGTGTTTCAGAGTGTGTGTGTTTCAGAGTGTGTGTGGGTGCCAGTGTGTGTGTGTTCAGAGTGTGTGTGTGTGTTCAGAGTGTGTGTGTGTCAGAGTGTGTGTGTCAGAGTGTGTGTGGGTGCCAGTGTGTGTGTGTTCAGAGTGTGTGTGTGTGTCAGAGTGTGTGTGTGTGTCAGTGTGTGTGTTCAGAGTGTGTGTGTGTCAGAGTGTGTGTGTGTGTCAGTGTGTGTGTGTGTCAGAGTGTGTGTGTTTCAGAGCGTGTGTGTGTCAGGTCAGAGGGTGTGTGTGTGGATGTCAAAGTGTGTGTGTGTGTCACTCAGTGTCAGTGTGTCACTCTGTGTCAGCGGGCGAGTGTGTCAGCGGGCGAGTGTGTCAGCGGGCGAGTGTGTCAGCGGGTGAGTGTGTCAGTCTGGCTGGTCTCTATTGTCCAGTTATCAGTCTGCAACCTAATAGCCATGGACTGGGATAAAAGACAGGCGTCCGATTATTGAGGGACTTGAGGCTGTTTTCGTTAGAGAGAAGAAGGTTAAGAGGTGACTTAATTGAGGCATACAAGATGATCAGAGGATTAGATAGGGTGGACAGTGAGAGCCTTTTTCCTCGGATGGTGATGTCCAGCACGAGGGGACATAGCTTTAAATTGAGGGGAGGTAGATATAGGACAGATGTCAGAGGTAGGTTCTTTACTCAGAGAGTAGTAAGGGCGTGGAATGCCCTGCCTGCAACTGTAGTGGACGCGCTAACAGTAAACGCATTCAAACGGTCATTGGATAGGCATATGGACGATAAGGGAATAGTGTAGATGGGACTTTAGAAGGGTTTCACAGGACGGCGCAACATCGAGGGTCGAACGGCCTGTACTGCGCTGTAATGTGCTATGTTCTCTGAAGAAGGTCCATTTTGGAGCTGAAACATTTCTTCTCTTTCTCTCTCCACAGACGCTGCCTGACCTGCTGAGAATTTCCAGCATTCTCTCTCTTTATTTTGGAACATTAGGCAGCGATCTCATGGCCAATCGCCGAGCCAGTGAACAGGCTGGATCATGGAGCCAGCTGGTGTAGTTCATTCCTGTGACACCCACTGCTCCTTCAGGTCTGTGGGCAAGGTGATTGCAATTGCCCCACAAAGCTCTGATATTGCAGTAACCTTGCGTCATCGAAATCACAACAACAAGCTGCTGTGAAACAAACAGTGATATGGGCGCAACCAAGCGTCTGCGTGCGCATGTGTACATATGCACTGCGTGTGTGTGTGCATGTGCACTGCGTGTGTGCGTGCGTACACAAACACACAAACATTGTGTGTGTTTGTGCATCGGCTTGTGTATTGCGCACATGTATGCATGTGCATTGTGTGTGCGTGTGTGCATTGTACTCGTGTGCATGTGCATTTTGTGCGCATGAACATTGCGTGCATGTGTGCATGTGCGTTGTGTGTGCATTGCACTTGTGTGCATGTGTGTTTGCATTGCATGCATATGTGCATGTATGCATGTAGGCATGTGCATTGCACTCGTGTGTGCATGTGCATTGCACTCGTGTGTGCATGTGCATTGTGTAGCTCTTTAAAAAGCCTTGTATTTATGCAGCATCTTTCATGACCTCAACATGTCCCTAAGCAATTGTTCAAAACTGATGTTCGAGTCTCTCAAGCGAAGTCAAAGGCCAGTCAATGGAGGTCAACCATTGGATGGCAGGGAACAGGCTGGAGGGGCTGAATGGCCTCTTCCTGTTCCTATGGTTACAGCTCAATGAGGCGCTTTTAAGATGTTGGTCGCTGTTGTAATGCAGGGAGCGTGGCAGCCAATTTGTGCACAGCACGCTCCCACGGACAGCAATGTGGACCACCCAGCCCTTCCCCCGAATGCTATTGGGGGAATTTGTTTTATATCTTGCCCGAAAAGGCCTATAAACCCTCGAGTTAGTCCCCCCCCCCCCCCCCCCCCCCCCCCCCCCCACAGCGTGGCAGCGAGCTGCTCCGCTCAAGGCTCCCCGGAGCTCCTGAGAAAAGACCCCACACGCGAATTCCGACAGGCGAGATGTGCTCGGTCGAGGGACCGATCTGGATGCTAAGTAAATGCACATTGTGGATTCCGTACTCCGGTCATGTTCTCCGCAAAGGGAGGGCCTGTCTATTGAGGGCGGCACGGTGGTTAGCACTGTTGCTTCACAGCTCTCGTGTCTGCGTGGGTTTCCCGCCGGGTGCTCCGGTCTCCTCCCACGGCCCAAAGATGTGCAGGTTCGGTGGATTGGCCACGCTGAACTGCCCCTGAATGTCCAAAAAAGGTTAGGTGATGTGACGGGGATAGGGTGGAGATGTGGGCTTAAGGGCCGGTGTAGACCCGATGGGCCAAATGGCCTCCTTCTGCACTGTAAATTCTATGATTTAATAATATTTTCCTCAACCACTTCTGTGGTTTGGAATTCCACGTTCTAACCACTCTCTGAGTAAACGCAAATATTCCAGTGAGTAAACGCAAATATTCTTGTTGGGTTTATTGGTGACGCATATTTATGGGTCCCAGTTTAGGAATTTCCCACCAGTGAAAATATCTCTAATACCTCTAACCCACTGAACCCTTGCCTGGTCTTAAAATACCTCGATCGGGTCACCTCTCAGAATCCCCAGTCTGTTCAATCTTTCCTGCCAGGAAAAAACTTCTCTGCTCTGGTATCAGAACTGCTGATATTATACATAATAACGTGTTGATGTCAAACATTAATCGGACCCCCTGTGATGTGGCAGTGGGGGAACACAACCATGTGTGGTCTCCAGGTTGAAGCAGGGTTAAATGCTGAAGGTTAATTGAACCGGGGCAGTCAGATGTAATTCAGTGCCGAATTCAAAGTCCAACGTTCTGTCCCTACTTTCGCACAAAACTGCGATTATTCAGAATGATCTCATCTCAAGCATCAGAGAACTTTGGAGCAGAGAGGTAGAATTCTCCGCCACTTCGGGGCTTCTCTGCAGGGTGGGCTGCGGAGCTGGGGGACCCAAAACGATGGCTCGGCAGCACCGCCAGTGGTCGGGCAGCGCAAGCGCAGCGTGACAGGTCAGGTTTACATAGGTTTTCCTCGTTATAAATTTGACATGAGCATTTGCAACGGGGAAATGGATTTACAGGCGTAACCAGATGGGGTGTAAGGTTTTGTAGACAGGAAATATGCAGCACTTCAGCTTTTATTACATGAAAACAAAATACCGCGGATACTGGAACACTGAAATAAAAACAGCAAATGCTGGAAAAACAGCAGTCTGACAGCATCTGTGGAGCGAGGAACAGAGTTAACGTTTCGAGTCCTTATGGCTCTGTGGGTGACGGTGAGGGGGCGGGGGGGGGGGGGGGGGGGGGGGGGGGGGGGTTACTTGGGACAAACCAAGGAAACCAAAAACACAAAGAGGGTCAAGACGGTGGGGAAAGGTCGCAGTCTAAAACTGTTGGGCCCAATATTGAGTCCAGAAGATTGTGACATGCCGAATCGAAAGATGAGCTGCTCCTTCAGTTTGCGCTGGGCTTCACTGGAGCATTGCAGTAGGCCGAGGGTGGACATATTGTCACTTGTTCTTCAGTTTGCCTTCACTGAG
The DNA here is from genome assembly GCF_902713615.1 of Scyliorhinus canicula. Lineage (NCBI taxonomy): Eukaryota > Metazoa > Chordata > Chondrichthyes > Carcharhiniformes > Scyliorhinidae > Scyliorhinus > Scyliorhinus canicula. The sequence continues at coordinate 12,302,719 of NC_052172.1, forward strand.
CACTGACCCCTGTTCTCCTTTCAACACATTCTGCCATCTTACCTTTATGCCACTATCAGCACTTAGAACATAGAACAGTACAGCACAGAACTGGCCCTTCGGCCCTCGATGTTGTGCCGAGCTTTGTCCGAAACCAAGATCAAGCTATCCCACTCCCTGTCATTCTGGTGTGCTCCACCTGCCTATCCAATAACCGCTTGAAAGTTCCTAAAGTGTCCAACTCCACTATCACAGCAGGCAGTCCATTCCACACCCTAACCACTCTCTGAGTAAAGAACCTACCTCGGACATCCCTCCCATATCTCCCACCCCTTGTAACACCTACATCCACCCGAGGAAATAGTCTCCGAACGTCCACTCTATCTACCCCCCTCATCATCTTATAAACCTCAATTAAGTCACCTCCCATTCTCCTTCGCTCCAATGAGAAAAGCCTCAACCTTTCCTCATAAGACCTACCCTCCAACCTAGTGTAGCCATCTGGGGTGGCCATGTCCCGATTTCAAAATGGACACTTGCAAAGAGTACAGGGAAAATTGGACAATGCTAAGAAAACAAGCAGGTGCAAGGTTTGCCTGTGGATTGGAGTTTGCAGCTCCCAGACAAAACCGATACTACAAGCCATTAGCATAGTAATGAGCTACCTCCGGGGACAAAAGAGAAACATTTAAGCAATCGGTACCAGGGCAGACTCCCCGGCGCCAATGGAGACTAAAACAAAGGCAGGCCAACGGTCACCTAAGACCCGCCCAGCGATCAAGCAACGACCCCTTTATTGGTCAAATCAATACAAATGATTAGGACATGGTCCAATAAATTGGGGCCAAGTTCAAGGCCCGCCCAAAAGGGTGCAAAGCTCCTTTGGGGTATAAAAAGGAGCCCCCAAGACAGATCGCTCTCTTCTTCTGCACCTTCATCTTGGCCTTGGCTCTGAGCGACGAGAGACCCGCCAAGCGCCAGCCAAGTAAGTCTAAAGTCAACGCACGCTACGAGATAGGCGCTCCTAGCTACTATTCTATACCAGTTCGACGCCAGCAGCCTCAGAACCGGACAACGGCCATTGTTCCTCTGACTGAGTGGGCGCCCGAAGCTAAGTATAGGCTTTAGTAGTAGTTGTAGTTTAGCGAGTAGAGTTTGTGCATGAGTAATAATTGACTGTGTGTGTAAATAAATGTGCATTGATTTCAAACTTACTAACTGGTGTATCGAGTCTTTGATCAGTTTTGAACCTCGTGGCGGTATCGAAAAGATACCTGGCGACTCTTGAGCAAACGTAATTAAAACAGAGCACATTAAGGAGAGTATAACGAGCAACACCAGGCAGCATCCTGGTAAATCTCCTTTGTACCTAACTGCTACAACTAACACCCCTTTGTCTTGACTCCCTTACACCTTTGTCAGTCTTTCCGTAGCTCCGACCTATCCCTGACCTTCTCTGCCCCGTCTCCTCCACCGCGCCCCCTCCACCACTACATCATCCATCACATTTCTTACCCCTCTCCGGCTCTGAAGAAGAGCCACAAGGGCTTTGAAACGTTAACTCTGTTTCTCTCACCACAGATGTTGCCAGACCTGCCGCGTTTATCCAGCACTTTCCGTTTTCATTAGCATTTGATGCAGATGGACCCATGGATACAATTTGTCACACCCTGCCCGGCACGGAACGGGGTCATTCCTGAAATTCCGAGCTTAGGGAAATCCCGTGTCAAGGAAGCGTAGTCATCTGGTATGTAGAATGTAAAATACGAGGGCCGGAGAAGGACTTTTATAGATTCATAGACTGATACAACACCAAGGAGGCCATTTGGCCCATTAGTCCTCTGCCAGCCCATTCCTTGCACCCCAGCAAATTTTTCCCCCTCAAGTTTCCCCCCCCCCCCCCCCCCCCAATTCTCTTTTGAAAGTTCCTATTGAATCTGCATTCATGTCGAGAGGGCTAGAATACAAGACCAGGGATGTACTTCTGAGGCTGTATAAGGCTCTGGTCGGACCCCATTTGGAGCATTGTGAGCAGTTTTGGGCCCCGTATCTAAGGAAGGATGTGCTGGCCTCGGAAAGGGTCCAGAGGAGGTTCGCAGGAATGATCCCTGGAATGAGGAACTTGTCTTGTGAGGTTGAGGACTATGGGTTAGTACTCAATGGAGTTTAGAAGGATGAGGGGGGAATCTTATTGAAACTTACAGGATACTGCGAGGCCTGGATAAAGTGAACGTGGAGAGGATGTTTCCACTTGGAGGATAAACGTACTTAGCCCCCTACTCTACTCCCTGTACACACACGACTGCGTGGCAAAACTTGGTTCCAACTCCATCTACAAGTTTGCTGACGATACGACCATAGTGGGCCGGATCTCGAATAACGACGAGTCCGAATACAGGAGGGAGATAGAGAACCTAGCGGAGTGGTGTAACGACAACAATCTCTCCCTCAATGCCAGCAAAACTAAAGAGCTGGTCATCGACTTCAGGAAGCAAAGTACTGTACACACCCCTGTCAGCATCAACGGGGCCGAGGTGGAGATGGTTAGCAGTTTCAAATTCCTAGGGGTGCACATCACCAAAAATCTGTCCTGGTCCACTCACGTCGACACTATCACCAAGAAAGCACTACAGCGCCTATACTTCCGCGGGAAACTAAGGAAATTCGGCATGTCCACATTAACCCTTATCAACTTTTACAGATGCACTATAGAAAGCATCCTATCGGGCTGCATCACAGCCTGGTATGGCAACTGCTCGGCCCAGGACCGCAAGGAACTTCAGTGAGTGTGAATACCACCCAGTCCATCACACAAACCTGCCTCCCATCCATGGACTCCATCTACACCTCCCCCTGCCGGGGGAAAGCGGGCAGCATAATCAAGGACCCCTCCCACCCGGCTTACTCACTTTTCCAACTTCTTCCATCAGGCAGGAGATACAGAAGTCTGAGAACACGCACGAACAGACTCAAAAACAGCTTCTTCCCCACTGTCACCAGACTCCTAAATGACCCTCTTATCGACTGACCTCATTAACACTACACCCTGTATGCTTCATCCGATGCCAATGCTTATGTAGTTACATTGTATATCTTGTGTTGCCCTATTATGTATTCTCATGTATTTTCTTGAATTTTGTTTAATTCCCTTTTCTTCCATGTACTGAATGATCAGTTGAGCTGCTTGCAGAAAAATACTTTTCACTGTACCTCGGTACACGTGACAATAAACAAATCCAATCCAATCCAATCCAACTAGAACCCGAGGGCACAGCCTCAGACTGAAGGAACAATCCTTTAAAACTGAGATGAGGAGGAATTTCTTCAGCCAGAGGGTGGTGAATCTGTGGAACTCTTTGCCGCAGAAGGCTGTGGGGGCCAAATCACTGAGTGTCATTAAGACAGAGATAGATAGGTTCTTGATTAATAAGGGGATCAGGGGTTAAGGGGAAAAGGCGGGAGAATGGGGGATGAGAAATATATCAGCTATGATCAAATGGCGGAGCAGACTCGATGGGCTGAATGGCCTAATTCTGCTCCTATATCTTATGGTCCTATGACCACAACAACTTGCTATGTAAAATAGAATTTCCCTCATATCTCCAGAGGTTCTTTTGGCAATTACCCTCAGTCTGGATTGTGTGGTAAATAACTCCTGTTACTGGAAACAGTTTTGTCTTACTTACCCTGTGAAAGCCCCTGATGGTTTGGAACGTCCCTGTAAAGTCTCCCTCTTAGCCGTCGCTGCATGAAGAAAATGTATGGTCACGGCGATGTTTGTGGGATCTTGCTTGCACAAAATGGCCACCATGTGTCCCGTTCCCCCCCCCCCCCCCCCCACCCCCCCCCCCCCCCCCCCCACCCCCCCACGTTACAACACTTTAAAAAGTATCTCATTGGCTGTGAATGAAGAACCTTTGGGAAGTCCTGGCGATGCGGAAGGTGCTACAGAAATGCAAGTCTGCCCGTAAAGGAGAACAGTCTTTTGATGCATTAACCCTGAGGGCAGCGAAAACTTTCTAGAACTTTCCACCAAAAGCTTCAACACAAGAGAGGTCATTGTAGGGGATGGGAAAGGATCAGGTTAATATAATAAATGTAATGCCGGGCGCGATAAGGAGGATGTTACAGAGGTGAAGGGGCATTGGTCAGAGAGACCCGTTATCCTCCTTTAGGGAGGCCCACCTGAATTAGGAGCCAATCAGGCAATTCATTAACTGCCCGTCAACAGGCCTTCCAGGGGATCAGGACCCCCCCCACCCCGGGCGGGACATTCCGCCCACTGAGAGCTGCAAGCCAATCACAGGTTGGCAGCTCTTTTGCTCAGTAGTGCCACCGGGAAGGCAGTGGCTGGTGTGGGAAATACACCCGCCAAGGCCCTTGTCGGAAGAAAACGTCAACTGGGTTACTAATGTCCTTTCGGGAAGGAAATCTTCCCTCCTCACCCTGGTCTGGCCTACATATGACTTCAGGCCCACGTCAATGACTCTTAAATGGCTATCAATGAATCTGGAAAGAAGTTCTAAGGGAATGTAGGTCAATCACTTCTTACTAATGTGCGATTCATGCACAAGGTTGGCATCGAGCGATCTTCACAGATGTTAGTCATGAGCGAGAGGGCCCAGAATCTCAACATCAGAGAGGTTTCCTCACGGTTGAATCACTGGAGCTGGCTGTTGTATCTGAAAGGCTCTCAATCATTCACTCCATTGAGGTCTCACCAAGCTTGGCCTGGATCAAGGATATTGGCCCTCGAACTCACGTCACGGCGCTGAGTGTATCCGTGTCGGGTGTCGGATCAGAGTGAGACTCACAGCTAGGCCGAGTGCAGACAATCTCATCCCAGTAAATCAAAAAAAGAAAAAAAACAGTGCGAGGTCAGCCAAATGTCACGTTTCCTCTCTCCTCGAACTATCCTGTCTGCCTCCCTCTCTCTTTTCTCTGCCTATCTGCTGATTGGAACACGGGTAGGGCCTGAAAAATCATCTCAGATACTGGAGGAGTACAGATAGCGACAGGAAGTGGCTGGGGCCTGTTAACAAGGGCTCTCTCTCTTCCTCCGCCTCCCCCCCCCTCTCTCTCAGTCTGTGGTGCAATGTAAAGGGGTTCAAAAAGAAGCTTCTAGAAAGAGGGAGGGACAGAGCGATGGACTAATAACGAGAGGATAAAGCAATGCAGAGAGACAGATAAAGTGAAGGAGAGACAGGCCCCAACTCTGTCCCGAAGAAGTGACCTCCACTGGGGTCAATCATTTTGAGGACAGCAAGAATTTCTGCGATTCAGCTCGCGAAGCGCCTCTTTTACTTTCCCCCGCCGACGATTGCGCATGTTATTTTAGTTTCTTTTTCTTTTTAACTAATTTGCTCTTGTCCTCCTGTTACAGGATATGGGTTATAAGGAACCTTGGTGCGTTGCTGGTACAAAGCAAAATATTGTGGCAACTAAACTGCGCCAGCCCTATAAATACTGTGGCTGTCAGAGCAGGTCAGAGGCTGGGAATCCTGCAGAGAGTAACTCACCTCCTGACCCCCCCCCCCCCCAAAGCCAGTCCACCATCTACAAGGCACAAGGCAGGAGTGTGATGGAATACTCTCCACTTGCCTGGATGAGCGCAGCTCCAACAACACTCAAGAAGCTCGACACCATCCAGGACAAAGCAGCCCCGCTTGATTGCTCCCCTCTTCCACAAATAATCACTCCCTCCCCCACCGACGCACAGTGGCAGCCGTGTGCACCATCTACAAGAAGCACTGCAGCAACTCACCAAGGTTCCTTAGGCATTACCTTCCAACCCCACAACCTCTACCATCTAGAAGGACAAGGATAGCAGATACCTGGGAACACCATCACTTGGGATCATAGAATCCCGACAATGGGGCATTCAGCCCATCGAGTCTGCATCGATCCTCCAAAAAGAACACCCTACCTAGACCCACTCCCGTATCCCCACCTAACCTGCACACCTCTGGACACTAATTGGCAATATTAGCATGACCAATCCGCCTAACCTGCACATCTTTGGACTGGGAGAGGAAGCCAGAGCATCTGGAGACCATTACGAAACATAGGAATCAGGAGGAGAAGTAGGCAATGTTGTCCTTCGAGCCTGCTCCGCCATTCAATCAGATTATGGCTGATCTCTTCCTGGTCTCAAATCCACTTCCCTGCCTGTTCCCCATATCCCTTTAACCCATTTTTAAAATCAGATATATATCTATCTCTATCTCTGTGTCTCTTAGAACAGAGGCGAGGAGAAATTTCTGCACCCAGAGTGTGGTCGGCTGTGGAATTCATTGCCACAGAAAGTAGCCAAAACTTTGTATGTTTTCAAGAAAGGAGTTAGATACAGCACTTGGGGTAGTGGGGAATCAAAGGATATGGGGAAGGTGGCAATAGGTTCCTGAGTTGGATGATCAGCCATGACATAATGAATGGCGGAGCAGGTTCAAAGGGCCAAATGGCCTCCTCCTGCTCCTATTTTCTTGGGATCTTGCCATGCCCAAATGGTTCCTCATTATAACAGTGACTGCGCCTGATTGGGGGGATTTGCGATGTCTGAAGGTGGGGAAAGGCCATTCTTCTTTCTTCCCTTCCGAGGTCGTGGTCCGTAGGATGCTGTCCGACCATCGCCACCTTAACCATATCACAGCGCAACAGAGTCAACCACGGTGAACAGCAGCTTTAAATAAGCACAAAGTCCACCAAAGACTTTGTCACGTTTGCTCTAACTTTGCGATCTTATCAATCTTCAGGGACGATCCCCAGATCGACACCTTTCCGTTACCTGACAGAAAAAAAACAAAGAAATATCTTTGGCCGTGACTGTGCCTTGAAGAGACGGACACTGCCCGGGATTTCCTCCCCTCTCACTTGCGGCTTGTAAGGGTGCTACAGATTCTTACAGCACTGAAGGGGACCATTCAGCCCCTCAAACCCATGCCAGCTCTCCCTGCTCTCCCCCATTGCCCTGGAACGTTTTTTTTTCCTTTTTAAGTTGAGGGCCGGATTTCTCCGGAGGGAGGGATTCACTGTTTACGCCGGCATCGCCCCCCCCCCCCCCCCCCAAACTATAAGTGGCGGGAGAAAAGAAGCAGTGGCCGGCAGGGTACCGAGAAACATGTGGCTGGGTGAGCGGAGATTCCAGGCCGATAGCACAGAGCGGTGTGTGGGCCCACTTTTACCTTTGGCACCCACGCCGCCCGAACTTCATGACCCACCATTTTCGCTTACCTTTATGCGACAGGTGAGCCCGCTTGGTCCTCACAATCGCATATTCAACGTTACATTTCTGCTAAGGTCTTCAGCTGATGATTTAAATTCTCGCTGCATCCTTTGAAAAAAATCAAGAATTTTGTCCTCGAGCTCGCCATGCCTTTGACGTTTTGAGGGTTTTAAACTGTCATTTGCCGCTACTTCCCCGCATATAACACACACGGGCTTTGCATCCTGATTTGCATTGGCACAATTAGCAAAGCCATACCTCAAAACAAAATCATCTTTATGCTGCTTTGTTCCCCATTTCAGCTTCTTCTTAATGGGTTGTTCGCCAGAGGCCCTGGGGCTCTGCATACAGCTCACAGCGGCACCGCTATGACCTGCCGTGGATGGCGGCACTGCTTTGACCTGCCGTGGACTCTCCTGAGCAGCTCTCTCTGGTAGAGTCAGTTGTGAGATCCTGGCTTGTTTGTGTCTCTGACCCTCTCGTCCTCATAACAAAGCGATCCACCTTCAGTACTTCACAGTCCTGTTGCTTGCTTGCTAACGCAGGTGGAGACAATCTTCCCCGCTGGGCTCCGGGCCTGGGCAATGCTGGAGCGTCCAAAGCGGGTACGCATGCGTGGGGCGGCTGGCATCCTCAACCTAAAAGCCAGTCGCGGCCGGCATTTTAAAATGCCGATCGCGGCCGTTTGCCGCTTGTCCTGAGATTGGGAATGCGGGGCATCTTATCGCTATGCAACTCTCCCAACACCCGCCTGTTAGAAAAACCGTGGCGTATAGGGTTGCCAACCCTCCAGGATTGGGCCTGGGGTGTCCGGGAATTGGGAATCAATCTCCAGGACACTGCAGTGTGTGTGTGTGGGTGTGCGGCCCTGGAGAAAAACCATCGGGATGTTAAAGAAGATCCTTTCCTGTCATTTCCTTTGAACGTTTTTCTTTACCAGATATTAAAATATTGAAAATCGGGGGAAAGGTTGTTCAGCTGACAGTCGAGTATCATCCAATCGGGTAATGAGTCTTTGTGCTTTCCGATTGATGGAGGAACGCTGGACGTCACAATGACGAATGCGTTGGCCGAGGTGAAAAGTCATGTGATGGAACCTCCAGGAATACATTTGATCACAGTTGGCAACTCTAACTGTTCCTGTTGCCAATAATCTTTCAGGCAATGAACATAGAACATACAGTGCAGAAGGAGGCCATTTGGCCCATTACGTCTGCACCGACCCACTCAAGCCCTCCCTTCCACTCTATCCCCATAACCCAACAACCCCTCCTAACTTCTTTTTGGACACTAAGGGCAATTTAGCATGGCCAATCCACGTAACCCGCACATCTTTGGACTGTGGGAGGAAACCGGAGCACCCGGAGGAAACCCACGCAGACACGGTGAGAACGTCTAGACTCCACATGGACAGTGACCCGGCGGGGAATCGAACCTGGGACTCTGGCGCTGTGAGGCCACAGTGCTAGCCACGTGTGCTACCGTGCTGCCCAAATGGACTGCAAATGGGACCAACTAATATTTCCCTCACCTCCACCTCTGGTGTTTTCTGCCAATTATCTTACATACTTCGGTGCAGAGGAGATTTACCAGGATGCTGCCTGGACTGGAGGGCTTGTTTTATGAAGAAAGGTTGAGGGACCTAGGGCTTTTCTCACTGGAGCGAAGAAGGCAGAGAGGTGACTTGATAGAGGTGTACAAGGTGATGAGAGGCATGGAAAGAGTGGATAGCCAGAGACTTTCCCCCAGGGCGGAAATGGGGACATAATTTTAAGGTGATTGGAGGAAGGTATAGGGGAGATGTCAGAGGTAGGTTCTTTACACAGAGCGGTGGGTGTGTGGAATGCACTGCCAGCAGAGGTGGTGGAGTCTGAGTCATTAGGGCCATTTAAGCGACTCTTAGACAGGCACTTGGACAGCAGTAAATTGAAGGGGTGTAGGTTAGGTTGATCTTAGTTTAGGGTAAATGGTCAGCACAACATCGTGGGCCGAAGGGCCTGTACTGTTCTATGTTCTATTGTTGAGGGCAAAGTTCAACCCGGGGGGAGGTCCCCCACTTCCTCTTCGCTATCCAGTGACTGTCCCCTATGATAAACAACACCCCCCCGTCATCGAGTCATCACAGCACAAAGGAGGCCATTCAGCCCTTTCAAGAGTATGCTAGTAGCAAGTTCCACATTCTCACTGCCATCTACGTGTCTCTCGAATTTGTCATTGGATTTATTTATGACGATCGTACATTCATGGCTCCGCACCCTCTCCAGAGCATCCACATCCTTCCTATAATGAGGCGACCAGAACTGGACACAGTATTCCCAGTGTGGTCTAACCAGGGTTTTATAAAGCTGCAGCCAAACCTCGCAGCTCTTAAACTCAATCCTCCTGTTAATGAAAGCCAACACACCATACGCCTTCTTAACAACCCGATCTACCTGGGTGGCAGCTTTGAGTATGTACGTGGACCCCAAGATCCACAATCTTGGGTTAGCGCGAGCAACTGTCGGGGGGGGGGGGGGGGAAAGAACAATGGGAACAAAAGACTCCGTGAAACAATCTCAAATGGCTGATGTTTATTTTCAACCCAAAAAAGAGACTTGTAATAAATCTGGTCTCCTTTGGCCTGTATGATTCACCAGTAGGTGTTTTTTTCAGTTTGACTGTCTTTCTCTTCAGTGCTACTCCCTCACTCCGACCGTTCCCTCACCTGTGAGTCAGCAGGCAGGAGGGAGCAGCTGGCCGAGATAACGGCGCGTATACTCCCCGCCATATCTCGCCGCGAGGTTGAATCAACGACCGCACGCTCGGAGAGAAGACTGCTTTGGGATCAGCCGGTCACAAGAAGGTCAAGAATTATGGATTTGGGATTGGGAGTTGAAGGGGTACTTAGCTCTGTTGCCCCAATCCTCAGACTCAAGGGATAGAATTGCGCTGTGCATTCCGACGGCCCCAGAGAACCAATTTGGCTTCAAGTTCACTAACTTGGCTGCTAATAGTTAGTGCGCACCAGAATCTAACGCTGCTGCTATAGATGCTGCTTCAGAGGGGAGGTAGTGGTATTGTTGCTGGACAAGTAATCCAGAGACACAGGGTCATTCTCTGGGGAGCTGGGTTCGAATCCCACCGTGGGAGGTTGTGAAATTTGAATTCAAGTAATAAACATTAAAAGTCTAAATATGACCATGAAGCTATTGTCATAAAAACCCATCTGATTCATTAATGTCTTAGTGGGCAGCACAGTGGATAGCATTGTGGCTTCACAGCACCAGGGTCCCAGGTTCGATTCCCCGCTGGGTCACTGTCTGTGTGGAGCCTGCATGTTCTCCCTGTGTCTGCGTGGGTTTCCTCCGGGTGCTCCGGTTTCCTCCCACAGTCCAAAGATGTGCGGGTTAGGTGGATTGGCCATGGTAAATTTCCCTTAGTGTCCAAAAAACGTTAGGAGGGGTTATTGGGTTATGGGTATAGGGTGGAAGTGAGGGCTTAAGTGGGTCGGTGCAGACTCGATGGGCCGAATGGATGTATGTTCTTTGTAACCCACGGCCCAGGGCGGGGTCTTATCCACGGGGTCAGAGTTAGGGAACCAGGCCCGATTTCAATCCTGCTGAGGTGAAGGAGGGCCTCTCGGGCGGCCCACTCGCTAGCCTACGTTGTCCATCACTGATATATGATGTACCAACCCTCACGGGACCCACGGCAACACCCCAACTGATTTCCCTGTGAGACTCGTGGCATCGCGCTCCCCCGCTCGTGGTAAGAGGCCCACCAGCCAGGGCTTGTAAAAATCGCCTCATAAAAAAACGGTCCATACTGGGAACAGCTAGAATGGTCGTCCCGTTTGGGTCCTTGGAGCTGTATGCCACGTTGCGGCCTTTCTTGTCAAATTGAACCTCTTTTAGATTTACCTTCTCGGGCCTCCTGAGATTTTATATAAAGTATCAGGATGTGTAAATGTGGTTAAATATAAGTGCGTGGCCTTTCTGCATGTTAGTGTGTAAACCCTGCGTGATGAACCACTCCCGCGCTCACCAATTTTCATACAATCTCTTTCTGTCCTCAGGGTCGGACTCTAGTGAGGCTAAATCCAGGGAGGCCTAAATAGCGAGATTTCCATCTCCGTCACGTCTTTCACAATTTTGCGTCCCCTTCACAACCCATGAGCTACTTTTCTACTCTCCCCCCCTACTTTATTCACAATGCCACCTAACTCGGCGTTCTCGACGGGGAGGTGGTGGGGGTGTCACATGGCTAGTAGCCCAGAGACCCTGGGTAAAGCTCTGGGGACCCGGGTTCAGAAGGCGAAATTTGAATAAACATCTGGGACTAAAAGTCGAATGATAACCATCGTCCTCAAAAACAAAACCATCCGGTTCTCTCGGGTCCTTCAGGGGAGGAAATCTGCCGTCCTTACCCGGTCTGGCCTACATGTGGCTCAAAATGCACAGCAATGTGGTTGACTCTCAGATACCCTCAGAAACGGCCTAGCAGGGAGGATTAGGGATGGGCAATAGATCTGGCGCACATCCCCTGAATGAACTTATAAAAACACCCATGCGTGCGGAGGATTGTTCCGTGGGATCACACCAGAACAGCCAATCTAGATCCAGTACGATACTCCAGCAGAGCGTCAGACAACAGTAGCAGAACGTGTAATGTTGGTTCATGGTTCAACTCACACAACAACGGCAGCAACAGTCCTGAAGGAGCAGTTATGTTTATTAGGATTCACTGTTTGACAGGCAAGAATGCGAAAAATGCCGGCACTGCGGAGCTGTGGGCTTGCTCAGGCAGGGCCCGATATCTGACACGCCCTGATTTAACACTAACCTGGCATCGTGTTTAGCAAAGGGGGCAGCTCCGTCTCCTCTGATGCATCCTGCAGACCGGACCAAAGGGGGGCACGGGCCAGGTCAGGAGCAACATGGTCTGCCAGGGAAAATGCCATGGATGAGCTTCCGCCCTAACCTACCTTCCCATTCCGAGGGATATAATTCCCTGGTGTTCGCTCTCCCATGCCTGTAAGGAATCTCTCCACCCCAGCATTGAACCCGGGTCATTGCCCAGGGGGATTAGCATGCGAGTCATTGGCACCTCCATCCGCACCCAGACTCTCTGATGGCTTGGGTCAATCAGCTGATTGGCAGCTGTTTTCAGAGGTGGCAATTCGGGCCTGGGGTATTGAGTGTATTCGGGGGTGAGGGGCAGATTATATGAGAATTAAAGCACGGAAGTAGACCATTCGGCCCATCTGGCCTTCCAGTCTTTATTCTTCACACTCGCCTCTTTGTAACCCCGTTTCATCGAACCCGATCCACGTTTCCATCTAATCCCCTCTCTCCCCCGTCTGTCCCAGCACCTTCTCCCAACTCGCTAAAGCGTCGGGGTTGAACTCCGATTGGATCGTGTTTGGCAAGGAGAAGTTGCAAAAGGGCAAACAGTGTTTCACCACTAAAACCACCTTTTGTAGGAGCACGTGTCAATCTGGGGGGGGGGGGGGGGGGGGGTGACTGAGGCTGTGCAAGGCAGACTTTATCTCTCTCTCCTGTCAGACAGGCAGAGTTTGAGAACCTGGTTACTCACCCTTGAGTATAACTGCCCCAAACGGGTGGAGTGTCCAGGGGAGGCCTTCTCCGCAGTCACTCACTGATAGTCAGCTCGGTCGGCCTAGAATACTGGGTATTCCCTGAGCTGAGTCAGCCTTAGTCACAGAGCTTGTGTGTGTGTGTGTGTCTGTGAGGAGGAATTGGGACAATCAGTCAGCTCGAGGGTTACTTGCAGTCTGAACTGCTCTGGGCTCAGCGACTGGGGGCAAGGATTCTCTCAGCGCGGGGCCGGGCCAGAGAATCATCGCGACCGGCGCGTAGCGCGCCACGGCACCAGGACGCCGGGACGCGATTCTCTGCAGAGCGGGGCATCGGCGCCATTGGCACCGGCGCAGTCGGCACGGCGCCAGTCGTGGACCGCTCTTCATGGCTCCCCCCCCCCGGCGATTCTCAGCCTGGGATGGGCCGAGCGGCCATAACGGAATACCTCAGTCCCGCTGGCGCCGTTCTAATCTGATCTCAGCCGGCTGTACCTCGGCCTGGAAGGGGGGTGGGGGGGGGGGGGGGGGGGATTGATCCCGGGGGGGTGGGCCTCCGTTGTGGCCTGGCCCACGATTGGGGCCCACCGATTGGCAGGCTGGCCTCTCGGGCAGGGGGGGGGTCTCCTTTCTTCCGCACCGACCCCTGTAGCCCGCCGCCATGTTGCGTTGGGGCCGGCGCGGAGAAGGGAGACACTGCGCATTCGTGGACCCCGCGATGCCCAGTTGACGCCGGGATCAGCACCTGGAGCGGCGTGAACTGCTCCAGTGCCGTGCTGGCCCCCACAATTGCTGATCCTGAGGCCATGTTGACGCAGTCGAGAAACGCAATGACGTTTCCGACGGCGTCAACACTTAGCCTCAGGATCAGAGAATCCCGCCCTGTACCTCTGAAGTTCGCTGATCCTCTTGGCACCGAATCCGATGGTTTTTGAAAAGCCTGAGTCAGAGCTCCTTGAGCAATGGAGCTGTTTACACATGGGGAGCTCATGTTGAAGGCGGAATTAGAATGAATCTCGGCCTATATTTAGGCTCTGATCCTGCCAATTTACAATCATCGCCTGCATTGTCAGCTTTCAAACTCTGATTTAATTATTGTTTTTGGCAGTTTCCTTTCATTAAACATTATCTGATTTCTCTTCTTCATACGTCCCCCGAGGGATTTTTACCGACTGTTACTGTTAGCCGTGTCTCCGCAAGATGCCCTCACCTCACCCTGCTTCACTGACCCTTACTCGGGGTGAGAGGTCACAAGGCGGTCTCCCACGGCGATCTCACCGAGCCGCCATTTTTCACATGTGAGCCCTGCCTCAGGCAGTGACTCGCCGTCGGGCTGTTTGGCCATGGAAGGCAGCAGAGCATGGGTCTGATTACTGAGCACGAGGTCACTGGCTAATGATCAAGGTCAAGACTCTTTGGTGTGGTGGGCCTGAACGGAACGCAGCTTTCCTCCTCTGGGTTATTGGCCCTACTCTCTGCTCTCCCTCTCACGTGCCCACCTCCTTTTGCTGCGGCCCTGATATTAGCGAACACAAAAGGTACTCATTAATAAGAATTGCGCAGCACAGAACAGGCCCTTCGGCCCACGATGTTGTGCCGAACTTTTGTCCTAGGTTAATCATAGAATTTTGGACACTAAGGGCAATTTATCATGGCCAATCCACCCAACCTGCACATCTTTGGACTGTGGGAGGAAACCGGAGTACCCGGAGGTAACCCACGCACACACGGGGAGGATGTGCAGACTCCACACAGACAGTGACCCAAGTCGAAATCGAACTTGGGACCCTGGAGCTGTGAAGCAATTGTGCTATCCACAATGCTACCGTGCTGCCCTTAAGAAGAAATTAATCTACACTCCATTATTCTACCCTAATCCATGTACCTATCCAATAGCCGCTTGAATGTCCCTAGTGTTTCTGACTCAAGTACTTCCACAGGCAGTGCATTCCATGCCCCCACTACTCTCTGGATAAAGAACCTACCTCTGACATCCCCCCTATATCTTCCACCATTCACCTTAAATTTATGTCCCCTTGTAATGGTGTGTTCCACCCGGGGAAAAAGTCTCTGACTGTCTACTCTATCTATTCCCCTGATCATCTTATAAACCTCTATCAAGTCGCCCCTCATCCTTCTCCGTTCTAATGAGAAAAGGCCTAGCACCCTCAACCTTTCCTCGTATGACCTACTCTCCATTCCAGGCAACGTCCTGATAAATCTCCTTTGCACCTTTTCCAAAGCTTCCACATCCTTCCTAAAATGAGGTGACCAGAACTGCACACAGTACTCCAAATGTGGCCTGACCAAGGTTTTGTACAGCTGCATCATCACCTCACGGCTCTTAAATTCAATCCCTCTGCTAATGAACGCTAGCACACCATAGGCCTTCTTCACAGCTCTATCCACTTGAGTGGCAACTTTCAAAGATCTATGAACATTGACCCCAAGATCTCTCTGCTCCTCTACATTGCCAAGAACCCTACCGTTAACCCTGTATTCACATTCATATTTGTCCTTCCAAAATGGACAACCTCACACTTGTCAGGGTTAAACTCCATCTGCCACTTCTCAGCCCAGCTCTGCATCCTATCTATGTCTCTTTGAAGCCGACAACAGCCCTCCTCACTATCCACAACTCCACCAATCTTCGTATCATCTGCAAATTTACTGACCCACCCTTCAACTCCCTCATCCAAGTCGTTAATGAAAATCACAAACAGCAGTGGACCCAGAACTGATCCCTGCGGTACGCCACTGGTAACTGTGCTCCAGGCTTAATATTTGCCATCCACCACCACTCTCTGTCTTCTATCGGTTAGCCAGTTCGTTATCCAACTGGCCAAATTTACCACTATCCCATGCCTCCTTACTTTCTGCATAAGCCTACCATGGGGAACCTTATCAAATGCCTTACTAAAATCCATGTACACTACATCCACTGCTTTACCTTCATCCACATGCTTGGTCACCTCCTCAAAGAAGTCAATAAGACTTGTAAGGCAAGACCTACCCCTCACAAATCCGTGCTGACTATCCCTAATCAAGCAGTGTCTTTCCAGATGCTCAGAAATCCTATCCCTCAGTACCCTTTCCATTACTTTGCCTACCACCGAAGTCAGACTAACTGGCCTGTAATTCCCAGGGTTATCCCTATTCCCTATTTTGAACAGCGGCACGACATTCGCCACTCTCCAATCCTCTGGTACCACCCCTGTTGACAGCGAGGACGAAAAGATCATTGCCAACGGCTCTGCAATTTCATTTCTTGCTTCCCATAGAATCCTTGGATATATCCCGTCAGGCCCGGGGGACTTGTCTATCCTCAAGTTTTTCAAAGTGCCCAACACATCTTCCTTCCTGACAAGTATCTCCTCGAGCTTACCAGTCTGTTTCACGCTGTCCTCTCCAACAATATGGCCCCTCTCGTTTGTAAATACTGAAGAAAACTACTTGTTCAAGACCTCTCCTATCTCTTCAGACTCAATACACAATCTCCCGCTACTGTCCTTGATCGGACCTACCCTCGCTCTAGTCATTCTCATAATTCTCACATATGTGTAAAAGGCCTTGGGGTTTTCCTTGATGCTACCCGCCAAAGATTTTTCATGCCCTCTCTTAGCTCTCCTAATCCTTTTCTTCAGTTCCCTCCTGGCTGTCTTGTATCCCTCCAGCGCCCTGTCTGAACCTTGCTTCCTCAGCCTTACATAAGTCTCCTTCTTCCTCTTAACAAGACATTCAACCTCTCCTGTCAACCATGGTTCCCTCACTCGACCATCTCTTCCCTGTCTGACAGGGACATAAATATCAAAAACACACAGTACCTGTTCCTTGAACAAGTTCCACATTTCACTTGTGTCCTTCCCTGACAGCCTATGTTCCCAACGTATGCACTTCAATTCTTGTCTGACAGCATTGTATTTACCCTTCCCCAATTGTAAACCTTGCCCTGTTTCACGCACCTATCCCTCTCCATTACTAAAGTGAAAGTCACAGAATTGTGGTCACTACCTCCAAAATGCTCCTCCACTAACAAATCCATCACCTGCCCTGGTTCATTACCAAGTACCAAATCCAATATGGCCTCCCCTCTGGTCGGACAATCTACATACTGTGTTAGAAAAACTTCCTGGACACACTGCACAAACACTACCCCATTCAAACTATTTGATCTAAAGAGTTTCCACTCAATGTTTGGGAAGATCAAGTCACCCATGACTACTACCCTGTGACTTCTGCACCTTTCCAAACCTGGTGGGTTTGGGAGGGTCTGAGGGATTTGGTGAGGTGGGTTTGGGAGGGTCTGAGGGATTTGGTGAGGTGGGTTTGGGAGGGTCTGAGGGATTTGGTGAGGTGGGTTTGGGAGGGTCTGAGGGATTTGGTGAGGTGGGTTTGGGAGGGTCTGAGGGATTTGCTGTGGTGGGTTTGGGAGGGTCTGAGGGATTTGGTGAGGTGGGTTTGGGAGGGTCTGAGGGATTTGGTGAGGTGGGTTTGGGAGGGTTTGAGGGATTTGCTGTGGTGGGTTTGGGAGGGTCTGAGGGATTTGGTGAGGTGGGTTTGGGAGGGTTTGAGGGATTTGTTGAGGTGGGTTTGAGAGAAAAAGGCGATCCCATCGATTGTACATCAAATGGACATTGCGTGATCTCCCAATATGTGCGACCAGTTCTGACCCTCTTTGAAGGCTAGAGTTTGGAAATGTCTCCACTGATAATCCAGAAGGTGAAATGGTTGAGATTTGGGGTTGAATTCATTCAGTAATCACTTCCAGACATTGCTTTTACCAGCATCTGAATCACCCCCTTCCACCTACGATTCAGTTCAAACGCACGGAGCTCCCTGGGATTCACAAGATTAGGGCCTAGATTCAAGGCCCCATTAGCCCCCTGATTCAACCTGGTGTGGCACATTCTTCCAGACAGACCATGTTGGTGGTGTGTGGAGTGGGGGGGGGGCAAACTCATCCTGACTTTCCCTTAAACATCGAGTCTGTGTCCTCCCCTCCCACATGTTCTCCAGGCAGTGAGATATCTTTGACGTCAAGTCAGAGAGAGAGAGAGAGAGGAAGAGAGAGAGAGAGCGTGTGTCACAGACGGCAGCCTGACCTCACTGTGAGAAAGTGAAATGAGCCAGCGCTGTGGACTGATCATCAATCCTGCCTGAGGAGGAGATAATCGGGGGCAGGCCAACTCTCTCTGGAATTCTGAAAATCTTTCCATTCTAAACAGAGCTGCGGTTGCCCGACCTTTCTGGATTTTCGGAAAGAATTTGTGTCATGTTAATGAAAAAACATGTTTTCTCTGGGCTGGTTGTGGAGGCTTGGAAAGTGTGGTGATATGATTTGCATACCTGTCTGCCATTGGGGCAGAACACCGGCTTACCATTGGCCCTGGTCGGTCATGTGCCTCTCGACCGATTGGTCGAGAGGCTGAGTTAACCGCGCCTCCTTGCCGAGGTATAAATAGTCAAACGTCCGGCGGTCGTCCATTTTATTGTAGACGGCCGAAGGGCTAAAGTTCTAGTTTATTAAAGCCTAACTTTTTTAAAGCAACTCGTCTCTCATACAATTGATGGCTCATCAGAAAGGAATGTACATTTGACATGGCCGTAGCAAAACGTTTAAACGCGGACGAGGAGAGATCATGACTGCTTTTGTCATTACTGTGGTTCGGACTCTCCTCTCTGAGTCTCAAGATTCTGGGTTCAAGTCCCGCACCAGGTCTTGAACACAAAACACAACATTGGAGTGCTACGTTGTCCGTGAGCGCCGCTTTCAGACGCGACGTTAAATTGAGGCCTAATCTGGCCGCTTGGGTGGGTGTGAAACGTTCTATGCCATGACATCTATTAAGGTTCAGGAGGCCCTAGAAGGTGAATCAAAACGGCAATTTATTTTAAGCCTAAAGAAAAGGCCGCAACATGGCGTACGGCGCAAAGGTGCCAACCAGGACTGCCGATCATGACGGTCCCAATCCGGGCCGCCTTTTATGAGGTGATTCCTGATGATTCCTGATCATCCAGCTGATGGGCCTCCACCCATTAGCGGGGGGGGGGGGGGGGGGGGGGGGGGGGCTTGTATTCCCCCCAGCCCCATGGCGACATCAATCGGGCCTCCCTCGTGGGTCTTGTGAGGATTATTCCAATTCCGAAGAGGCCTACAGGATTCCTCAGGGGGTTTGACAGGGTCGATGCTGAGAGGTTGTTTCCCCTTGAGAGGGAGTCTGGGACCAGAGGGCATCATCTCAGAGTGAGGGGTCAGCCATTTAAGAGAGATGAGGAGGAATTTCTTCTCTCAGAGGGGAGTGAATCTGTGGAATTCTTCACCGCAGAGAGCTGTGGAGGCCGGGCTGTTAAGTATTTTCAAGGCCGAGACAGATTTTCAACCATTGACGGAATTGGGGGTTATGGGGATAAGGCGGAAAACTGGAGTTGATGATTGGAACTTCAGATCAGTCATGATCACACTGAATGGTGGAACAGGCTCGATGGGCCGAATGGCCTACTTCTGCTCCTACGTCTTATGGTCTCATGAGGGAGGGGGAGTTGTCCCCAGTGTCCTGGCCAATGTTTATCCCTCCATCAACACAACAGACAATCTGGGTCACTCTCAGATTGCTGTTTATTCATAGAATTTACAGTGCAGAAGGAGGCCATTCGGCCCATCAAGTCTGCACCGGCTCTTGGAAAGAGCACCCTACCCAAGCCCATACCTCCACCCTATCCCCATAACCCAGTAACCCCACCCAACACTAAGGGCAATTTGGACCCTGAGGGCAATTTAGCCTGGCCAATCCATCTAACCTGCACATCTTTGGACTGTGGGAGGAAACTGGAGCACCCGGAGGAAACCCACGCACACAAGGGGAGAACGTGCAGACTCCGCACAGACAGTGACCCAAGCCGGGATTCGAACCTGGGACCCTGGAGCTGTGAAGCATTTGTGCTATCCACTATGCCACCGTGCTGCCTGGGATCCTGCTGAGCACAGCTTGGCTATTGGGCTTCCTGATAGTACAACAGTCACCATGCTTCAAAGAAATGGACTTAAGTTGGGTGTGAAATGCCTTGGGACATCAGGAACCGGTTGTTCTCCAGCGAGCTGGCGTGGAACCGATGGGCAGAAGGGCCTTCTGCTGTACGGCACCAGCTGTGTGAATGGTTCTAAACGGTACAGCAGAGAGCCTCTGCCGCCATTGACCTGGGTGTCAACTATCTCCAGAGTAATCCAGCAGGACGCTCAATTTGTGAGTCAGGAAGTGACTGGACTTTCCGGAATATTCCCGAATGAGCAATGCTCAAGGAGGTCAGGGGTTGTTCGCACAGAGGTAGAGGGCTCGGTTGGGGGGGGTGTTGTGGGGGGGGGGGGGGGGGGGGGAATAGGGTGGTGGTGGCTGTTTTGTGGTCGTTGCTTTTTGAGGTGGTTGTTGAGATGCCTTTCACTGATTGTCATACTGCACCTGCACATCAAAGGCAGGCCGGGAAAAGCCTTCGTTTGTTTGCTGTTCTGAGGGGAGATGAAAGACCAACATCACTCCACAATAAAGCAAACACGCTAACCCTGCATGGAGAATACCTCAGCTCCCATCATCCAACACATTAGAACATTCCATATTTATACAGGATCTTCACTGTCCCTCCCTCACTGTCTCTGTACAGGACCCCCTCACTGTCTCTGTACAGGACCCTCCCTCACTGTCTCTGGACAGGACCCTCCCTCACTGTCTCTGTACAGGACCCTCCCTCACTGTCTCTGTACAGGACCCTCCCTCACTGTCTCTGCACAGGACCCCCCCCTCACTGTCTCTATACAGGACTCCCCCCCCCCTCACTGTCTCTATACAGGACCCTCCCTCACTGTCTCTGCACAGGACCCTCCCTCACTGTCTCTGTACAGGACACCCCCCCTCACTCTCTCTATACAGGACCCTCCCTCACTGTCTCTGCACAGGACCCTCCCTTACTGTCTCTGTACAGGACCCTCCCTCACTGTCTCTGTACAGGACCCTCCCTCACTGTCTCTATACAGGACCCCCCCTCACTATCTCTATACAGGACCCCACCCCCTCACCGTCTCTATACAGGACCCCCCCCCCCCCCTCACTGTCTCTATACAGGACCCCCCCCCCCTCGCTGTCTCCATACAGGACCCCCCCCTCACTGTCTCTATACAGGACCCCCCCCCCCTCGCTGTCTCTATACAGGACCCCCCCCCCCCCCCCCCCCCGGTCACTGTCTCTATACAGGAACCCCCCCCCCCCCTCACTGTCTCTATACAGGACCAGCCCCCACCTCACTGTCTCTATACAGGACCCCTCCCTCACTGTCTCTATACAGGACCCCCCCCCCCCTCACTGTCTCTATACAGGACCCCCCCCCCCCTCACTGTCTCTATACAGGACCAGCCCCCCTCACTGTCTCTATACAGGACCCCCCCCCCCCTCATTGTCTCTATACAGGACCCCCCCCCCCCCTCACTGTCTCTGTACAGGACCAGCCCCCCTCACTGTCTCTATACAGGACCCCCCCCTCACTGTCTCTATACAGGACCCCCCCCCCCTCACTGTCTCTATACAGGACCCCCCCCTCACTGTCTCTATACAGGACCAGCCCCCCTCACTGTCTCTATACAGGACCCCCCCCCCCCTCACTGTCTCTATACAGGACCCCCCCCCTCACTGTCTCTATACAGGACCCCCCCCCCTCGCTGTCTCCATACAGGACCCCCCCCTGTCACTGTCTCTATACAGGACCACCCCCCCCCTCACTGTCTCTATACAGGACCAGCCCCCCCTCACTGTCTCTATACAGGACCCCCCCACCCCCCTCACTGTCTCTATACAGGACCCCCCCCCCCCTCACTGTCTCTATACAGGACCCCCCCACCCACCTCACTGTCTCTGTACAGGACCCCCCCCCCCCTCACTGTCTCTATACAGGACCCCCCCCTCACTGTCTCTATGCAGGACCCCCCCCCCCTCACTGTCTCTATACAGGACCCCCCCCTCACTGTCTCTATGCAGGACTCCCCCTCACTTTCTCCATTTAGGACCACCCCCCCCTCACTGTCTCTATACAGGACCCCCCCCCCCCTCACTGTCTCTATACAGGACTCCCCCCGTCAGTGTCTCTATACAGGTCTCCCCCCCCTCACTGTCTCTATACAGGACCCCCCCCCCTCACTGTCTCTATACAGGAACCCCCCCCCCCCTCACTGTCTCTGTACCGGACCCCCCCTCACTGTCTCTATACAGGAACCCCCCCCCCCCCTCACTGTCTCTGTACCGGACCAGCTCCCCCTCACTGCCTCTATACTGGGCTAAGTGAGGCGAAACCCACGCAGACACGGGGAGAATGTGCAAACTCCACACGGACAGTGACCCAGAGCCGGGATTGAACCTAGGACCTCGGCGCCATGAGGCAGCAGTGCTAACTACTGTGCCACCGTGCTGCCCTTTGAATGTTGAAGGTGGTGGTGCTTTGACCTGGTTGGTGTTGAGCTTCTTGAGTGTTGATGGGAGCTGCGCTCATCCAGGCAAGTGGAGAGTATTCCATCGCACTCCTGTCCTGACTTGTGCCTTGTAGATGGTGGACAGGCTTTGGTGGGTCAGGAGGTGAGTTACTCTCCGCAGGATTCCCAGCCTCTGACCTGCTCCTGTAGCCACAGTGTTTATATGGCTGGGTCCAGTTCAGTTTCTGATCAATGGAACCTCCAGGATGTTGGAAGTGGGGGACTCAGCGATGGTTATGCCATTGAATTTCAAGGGGTGGTCATTTCCTGCCACTTTTGTGGTGCTAATGTTACTTGCCACTTGACAGCTTAAGCCCCTGAATATTATCCAGGTCTTGCTACATATAGACACAACTCATTTCAGTCTGTGAGGAGTCTCAAATGGTGCTGAACACTGAAAACCACCAGCGAACATCCCCACTTCTTGCTTTATGTTGGAAGGAAGGTCATTAATGAAGCAGATAGTTGGGCCTCGGACACTACCCTGAGGGACTCCTGCAGTGATGTCCTGGAGTTGAGATGATTGACCTCCAACCACCACAGCCATCTTCCTTTGTGCCAAGCATGACTCCAACCAGCGGAGAGTTTCCCCCCTGATGCCTATTGACTCCAGTTTAGCTAGTGCTCCTTGATGCCGTACTCTCCCTTGATGTCAAAGGGCAGTCACATCAATCCTCACCTCTGGAGTTCAACTCTTTTGTCCATGTTTTGACTAAAACTGTAATGAGGTCAGGAGCTGTGTGACCCTGGGGGAACCCAAACTGAGTGTCCGTGAGCAGGTTATTGCTGAGTAAGTGCCGCTTGATAGCCCTGTTGATGACTCTGTGGTGATCACAAGTTAACCAGATGCAACACAACTGAGCGACCACTAGAGGGAGCACGGGAGAGCCATATAAATAGATCAGGACAGGAAGTGAGGACACACTCTTCACAGCAGGGGCTGGTAAGCAGGACACACAGCAAGCAAAGCTGGTAGTTAGCACTGGAAGGTAGTTCTAGGTCGAGCTCTGGAAACTGAACGAACTTACAATAAAGCATCTTCTCCACACTTGAGACTACGAGCTTTATTAAGACACGAGGAACAACACATGGTACCTAGGAGTGGTTTCAGACGCTTACGACAGGACAACTCAGCTGCAGATACAGAAAGCACAAAATGGCATGGAAATCTCCTACTGGACATTTGACTGGGGAAGACATCGCTAATTCGAGGATGTGGCATGGATCACAGAGAGCACAGGAAGACTCCACGGAGCGAGCGATGACAGGCTCCACAGTGCGAGTGATGAAAGACGCCTATAGGGATGCCAGCAAACACTCCCGGGCGGACACCAAGCATGAACAAGACCATGAAGGTAAACCCGCTGTACCTGAGCAACCGCAAGCAGACTATGAAAGTCTACCAAGCTCACAGGAACAAGAAGAAAGAGCGGACTATGAAAGTCCAACACGCTCACAGGAACAAGAAGAAAAAGCAGACTATGAAAGTCCAACACGCTCACAGGAACAAGAAGAAAGAGCGGACTATGAAAGTCCAACACGCTCACAGGAACAAGAAGAAAGAGCGGACTATGAAAGTCCAACACGCTCACAGGAACAAGAAGAAAAAGCAGACTATGAAAGTCCAACACGCTCACAGGAACAAGAAGAAAGAGCGGACTATGAAAGTCCAACACGCTCACAGGAACAAGAAGAAGACAATGCACCTCTGCCCACTGCATGCGAAGACAGTGACAAGGTGATCACACTCAACGTACAGGATCACAGTGAGACTGACAGTTCTCAGCTTGTCTGTACCGAAGCACAGAGCGAAAACAGTGACAAGGTGCTCGCACTCGACGTACAGGATCACAGTGAGACTGACAGTTCTCAGCTTGTCTGTACAGAAGCACAGAGTCGGGCCACCCAACAGTCCAGAGAGACGATGCCGAAAGAAAACATGCAGATTTTGACTCCAGAAGAGGAGCACCTGGAGCCCAGAGAGACAACGCCAAAAGAAACCATGCAGATTCTGACTCCAGAAGAGGAGCACCTGGAGTCCAGAGACATCAAACAAAAAGAAAACCATGCAGATTTTGACTCCAGAAGAGGAGCACCTGGAGTCCAGTGAGATAACATCAACAGAAATCATGAAGATTTTAACTCCAGAAGCGGAGCACCAAGAGTCTAGAGAAACCACGTCAACTGAAATCATGCAGATTTGGACTCCAGAAGAGGAGCGCCGAGAGTCCACAGACACCGCGTCAAATGTAATCGAGAAGACTTTGACTCCGGAAGACGAGCACCAAGAAAGCAAAGATGCGGAATCCAATTCTCCACAACTGATTGATGTCACCTGCACCGATGCAACATCAGATCATTCGCACCACTCGCGAGAAGACGAGCACCAAGAAAGCAAAGATGCGGAATCCAATTCTCCACAACTGATTGATGTCACCTGCACCGATGCAACATCAGATCATTCGCACCACTCGCGAGACGGAATGCTCAATGACTCAAATTATCCACTCGGGACACTCATAGAGTATAACAAGAAAAACAAAAGTCAAAAGAAACACAGCAAGAACAAAAACAACATGAAGCGCGACAAGACCAACAACAATAGCAAGAAGCACAGCAGAAACGAGAACGACAACAGCAAGAAGAAAAGCAACATGAAGCGCGACAAGACAAACAACAATAGCAAGAAGCACAGCAGAAACGAGAACGACAACAGCAAGAATAAAAGCAACATGAAGCGCAACAAGACAAACAACAACGTCAGGCACAAAGATAGCGACAACGACAGAGACAGAAACAACAAGAATGGCAACAAACACAACAAAGTCAGGAGCAAAGATAGCGACAACAACAAAGACGGAAACGACAAAAACAGCGACAAGTACGGCAACGGAAACAACAAAAACAGGAACGACAGAAACAACAGCAATGAAACAACGACTTGTACACAATGGCAAAGCACACCAGCATCCAAGGCGGATGAGACAATAAATCAACACCACAAGCACAGAAAAAAGTCCATGCCAGTCAACATCAGTGATGTGACCATGCAGACACCTCGGGATGACGCATTGGGTACTTAAGATAACAAGGAACACCAACAACATTCACAGCGGACTTGCAATATCAATATCACCACGTCATCAACAACAAAAAGAAAAAAAAACCTCTGAACAAATTCATCAAGTTTGGACTCATAAATGTTTTTATTAAGATTGGACATATAAATACATTGGCTTTGTTAACTAAGGCAATAGCATCATCACTTGTATAGATACGCATATCATAAGTTACTGTTTTGTATATAATTTCTTTAATGATGTACAGAAACTATGTAATGAGAAAAAGGGGGATGTGGTGATCGTAGATTGACCAGAAAAAAAAAAAAAACAACAGAGCAAACACGAGCGGGAGATCTATAAATACACTGGGACAGGATGTACAATTTTCTTTAACGATGTACAGAAAATATGTTAAGAGAAAAAGGGGGATGTGGTGATCACAAGTTAACCAGATGCAACACAACTGAGCGACCACTAGAGGGAGCACGGGAGAGCCATATAAATAGATCAGGACAGGAAGTGAGGACACACTCTTCACAGCAGGGGCTGGTAAGCAGGACACACAGCAAGCAAAGCTGGTAGTTAGCACTGGAAGGTAGTTCTAGGTCGAGCTCTGGAAACTGAACGAACTTACAATAAAGCATCTTCTCCACACTTGAGACTACGAGCTTTATTAAGACACGAGGAACAACACAGACTCCTTCCATCATTTTGCTGATGATGGAGAGTAGACTGATCGGGCGGTAATTGGCCGGGTTGGATTTATCCTGTTTCTTGTGTACAGGACACACCTGGGCAATTTCCCACATTGCCGGGTAGATGCCAGTGTTGTAGCTGTACTGGAACAGCTTGGCTAGGGGGTGCGGCAATTTCTGGAGCACAAGTCTTCAGTACTATTGGTGGAATATTATCAGGACCCTTGGACTTTGCCGTATCCAGTATCTTCAGCCATTTCTTGATATCGCGTGGAGTGAATGGTATTGGCTGCAGACTGATATCTATGATGCTGGGGACCTCTGGAGGAGACCGAGATGGATCATCCACTCGGCACTTCTGGCTGAAGATTGTCACGAATGCCTCGGCCTTGTCTTTTGCACAGATGTGCTGGGCTCCTCCATCATTGGGGAGGGGGATATTTGTGGAGCCATCTCCTCCAGTGAGTTGTTTAATTGTGCACCTGTGATGATATGATCTGCATACTCGTCTGCCATTGGGCCAGAACGTCGGCTTACCATTGGCCCTGGTCGGTCATGTGCCTCTCGACCGATTGGCCGAGAGGCTGAGTTAACCACGCCTCTATCAACGAGGTATAAATGCTCAGAAGCCTGACGATCGTCCCTTTCCACTGTAGACGATCGCCAGGCTGTGTTCTAGTTAATTAAAGCCTGACATTGGTAAACCACTCGCCTCGCGTGCAATCGATGGTGCATCAGCACCACCATTCACGGCTGGATGTGGCAGGACTGCAGAGCTTAGATCTGATGCGTTGGTCGTGGAATTGCTGAACTCTGTCTGTTACTTGCTGCTTATGCTGTTTGGCACACAGGTATTCCTGTGTTGTAGCTTCACCTCATTTTTCGGTTTGCCTGGTGTTGCTCTTGGCTCTCCTGCATTCTTCATTGAACCAGGGTCGACCCCCTGGCTTGGTGGGAATGGTAGAGTGGGGGATATGCTGGGCCATGAGGGTTGCTTTGACCAGGTGGTTTGCGTGCCTGCCCTCTGATCACCTCACGTGCCTCAAGGTCTTGAAGCACCTTGGGTCGTTTCACCACATTAAAGGTGCTATATGAATGTAAGTTGTTGATGATGATGACATTCGCACACAGGAACCCCCCCCCCCCCCACCCCACCACACACACACACAGACACGCACGCACAAGACACGGCAAAGCAGGCTCCCCCGTCATACTCTCACAGACACGGCCTAACCCTCCTCGCAGGCACCATGTTGTGCAAACTGGCTGATACATTTGAAGAAACTCTGGCTTTATTAAAGGCCATTCCTTTCATCTTTAATTTCCGCTCCTGTTTTTCCGGGAGCTTAGTCAAATGGACAGATGAGCCTGCTCAGAAGCTTGCCTGCAGGCCTGTGCTGTGATTCGCACAGTTACTGTCCTTGAACTCCATCGCCCGGCAACGCAGTCAGTCAATGCGTCACAAGGTTGTGCAAAGGCGCCACCCGTGGCCCCCCCCCCCCCCCACCCACCCCCACACTCCAGCTACCCCAAAAGCCTCTTAACCAAGCTCCTGGAACAGCTGCCAGGGCCCTGTGAGCTCTGAGGCCTAGCTTCCATTGGCGCAGCCTCCCTAACAACCAGGTCAAGGGAGAGATATTCCCACATTCTGGGCTGAAAACATTGCCCCCCACCCCCCCCCCCCCCCCCCCCCCCCCGAGCCCTTTTGAGTCCAACTGCATCCTCTCAGGCCGACGAGCAGCTCTCGAAATAAATTAAAACAAAACAAAAAATCCAAAGTACCACGGATACTGGAAATCTAAAACGCTGAGCCGGTCAGACTGCATCTGCAGAGAGGGAAACAGAGCGTTTGTCATGTTCAATTGTTCTGTGTTTGACTATGTGAGTCTGGTAACTGATCGGTGCTCACTGTGCTTGATTGGTTAAGTCTGGGTGTTGACTCAGAGCAAAGTAAACAGACACCACAGAAGCGAGTGGAAGCCAAACTTCCAGATGGTGGAGACATTTTAGGGCATTGTACAAAACACTGGTTAATAAAATTCCCGCACACTTCGAAGCAAGTGCCATCTCTGCGTCGCTCGGAGGAATATCAAAGATATGAAATGTACACCGGTGACCCCTTCCGTGGCTCAGTTTGTAGCGCTCTGAGCTCTTGGGCACAAGGTTTTGGGTTCAAGCCCCACTCTGGGCCTTGAGCAGAAAAGTCAGTGCCGACACTCCGATACAGCGCTGAGGGAACGCCGCGCTGTCGGAGGTGCCGGCCTTCAGGTGAGGTGTTAAACCGAGGTCCCATTGGATGTAAAGGAACCCAAAGCACCCTGTTGTGGAAGAACACGGGTCTGGCATCCGAATCAGTCTTTATCCCTCAATCGACATCGAGAGGGTTGTCCGATCATCGTCACGTTGCTGTTTGTGGGAGCTTGCTGTGCACAAATTGGTTGTCGTGTTTCCTCCCTTGGAATAGCGCCTACACTTTTAAAGTACTTCACCGGCTCCAAAAGCCTTTTGGGACTTTTTGAGATCCTGAAAAATACTTTAGAAATTCCGACTCTTTCTTTAACACCAATAATTATACTCCAGAAGGGAGGGTGGGGGGTGTAGAAGGATGGGATGGCTGATGTTTAATCAGGAGGGGGGGGGGGTAATTGGGGGCACCGCCATTTTTCCAGCATGGTGCCAATTAAATCTCTGGCGAGAAGGCCTGTGAACAACCTCCTGCCACCACCCCCCCCCCCCTCTCCAACCCGCCCACCCGCCAATGGGCTGTCAATTTCCATTTGGAAGGGTGAGAGGTGAAGGGTGACTGGTGAAGGGGAGGTGAAAGGTGAGAGGTGAAGGGTGAGAGGTGAAGGGTGTGAGGTGAAGGGTGTGAGGTGAAGGGTTAGTGGTGAAGGGTGAGAGGTGAAGAGGGAGAGGTGAAGGGTGAGTGGTGTAGGGTGAGTGGTGTAGGGTGAGTGGTGAAGGGTGAGAGGTGAAGGGGGAGAGGTGAAGGGGGAGAGGTGAAGGGTGAGTGGTGATGTTCAGGTCAAATTCCACTTCCCCTTCAAATGACAAAGGTCAAAATTCAGCTGGTAGTAGCGCAAGGTCTTGGCCGATTTGGGGGTGAAGGGGGTGGGGGGGTAGAGACGAGCGTTAAGGGTGGAATAATAAACAGCGGCTGGGAATTTAGCGAGCTCCTGTTACACCCTCTCATGTCAGCTCCACCTGCCCACACCTTGCTGCCGTTTCATCTCTTGTTATTCCTTCCTCAACTGAAAACAACATCCAGCGAGGTCTGAGGGGGGCTGACAGACCTCGATAAGGATGAAAGAACCTTCACGAGGGAGAGGCTGAGGGTTCATTGTGAGCGACAGGCCTTTCAAGTTGAGCCTTCATAAATCAGACGCTGTCAGTCCGATCGCGCCCGTCCCCTGCCCACCCACACCCCCTGTCCCCCACACACACAACCTGGACTAGGCCGAGAGCCTCCTGCCACGACTCCTTACGCACTGGCTGGCCCATGCAGACACTCTGAGGAAGGCCCTCTCCTCCCACCACCTCAGCCTGGGCTCATCGCCATGGTAACAGCTCCACTGTTGGCCCTCGTTTAAATATGAAATAGGGGTGGGCATTTTCAGGGCACCAGAAAGGTGACAGCTGCTATTCTTGTTGAAAAACAACAAGGGTGGGATTCCAGCTGCAGCGGAATCCTCCGTCCTGGCAGCCGGCCAATGGGGTTTCACATTGTGGCCACCCCCACGCCGTCGGGCGAGAGTTTCAGCCGGTGAAGCGGAGGATCCGGCAAGCCTCTGGGACCTGGTGCTGGGGATAAGGAACCCTTAAACCATCCACGTTTATGGCTAGTGGGAGGCAACAAGAGAATGCCTCCCATTCCCTGTCCTCACACGGTGGCACAGTGGTTATCACTGCTGCATTAGAGCACCAGGGACCTGGGTTTGATTTCGGCCTCAGTCAACTGTCTGCACGTTCTCCCCCGTGTGTGCGTGGGTCTCCTCCGGGTGCCCCGGGTTTCCTCCCGCAGTCCAAAGATATGCAGATTGGGTGGATTGGCCAAGATAAATTGCCTCTCAGTGTCCAGAGATGTTCCGGTTATGTACGGTTATGGGGATAGGATGGGGAGTGGGCCTAGGCAGGGTGCTCTTTCAGGGGGTCGGTTCAGACTCGATGGGCCGAATGGCCTCCTTCTGCACTGTCGGGATTCTATGGATGTGAAACGTAGATTTCATTGGCAAGTCTGCGAAATACTGTGTGAAAGAGGAGAGAGTTGAATTGTTGAAAAACGCCGTGTGAGGCAAGATTTAATTGAACGTATGGTGCTCAAGGCAGGAAAAATTTCAAAGGATTTGCTGTGTTTACCTCCGATATGCTCCATAATTAGAACCTTTGACAGGAAGTGGTAACCATTAGCTACCCCGCTTGGAGTCTGTGGCCTTGCTGCCAACTCGAAGTGGCACTTACCGTTCACCGCTGTGCATGTGACGATAACCATCAATTTGAATCCTCCTGAATTTCAACACGGAATGAAACTGAACAGGGCTTTGATTGACCCACTGGAGCTGAAATAGCTTCAGTCACAACCTCCCCCCCCCCCCCCCCCCCCCCCCCCCATCCTCGCTTCCCAAAGACACAACACCATCACCTTCCACTCTACCTCATTCCTTCCAGGACCTCATTTACAGGCATAAATTGAAGGGTAAATATTGGATAGGACACCAGAGTGAGAGAGCACCCTGCTCTCCTCCAAATCTACTCAGCGATGCCATTTAGTGGCAGCCTAGATTGTGCGCGCAGAATCTAGAATTGGGCTTGAACTCACAACATATCCAAGTGTGGTGTTGTACATCAAGGTGTGGTACGGTATAATCAGAGCGTGATGTTCAATATCAGAATGTAGGTGTTCAATATCAGTGAAATCAGCGTGGGGTGTTGTCCAAAGATGTGCAGGTTAGGTGGATTGGCCGTGATAAATTGCCCTTAGTGTCCAAAATTGCCCTTAGTGTTGGGTGGGGTTACTGGGTTATGGGGATAGGCTGGAGGTGTTAACCTTGGGTAGGGTGCTCTTTCTAGGAGCCGGTGAAGACTCGATGGGCCGAATGGCCTCCTTCTGCACTGTAAATTCTATAAAATTCTATGATTAAGGTGTGGTATGATGTCCCAGAATGTGGTGGTGTATATCAGAGTGCGGTGTTCACATCAGAATGTGGTGTGGTATATCAGAATGTGACGCTGTATATCAGAGGGTGGTGTCGAATGTCAGAGTATATCAGAGTGTGTCATTGGATATCTGAGGGTGGTGTGATGTATCTGAGTGTGATATTGTATATCTGAGGGTGGTGTTGTATATCTGAGGGTGATATTGTATATCTGAGGGTGGTGTTGTATATCTGAGGGTGGTGTTGTATATCTGAGGGTAGTGTTGTATATCTGAGGGAGGTGCTGTATATCTGATGGGTAGTGTTGTATATCTGAGGGAGGTGCTGTATATCTGAGGGAGGTGTTGTATATCTGAGGGTGGTGTTGTATATCTGAGGGTGGTGTTGTATATCTGAGGGTAGTGTTGTATATCTGAGGGTGGTGTTGTATATCTGAGGGTGGTGTTGTATATCTGAGGGTGGTGTTGTATATCTGAGGGTGGTGTTGTATATCTGAGGGAGGTGTTGTATATCTGAGGGTAGTGTTGTATATCTGAGGGAGTTGTTGTATATCTGAGGGTGATGTTGTATATCTGAGGGTGGTGTTGTATATCTGAGGGTGGTGTTGTATATCTGAGGGTAGTGTTGTATATCTGAGGGTGATGTTGTATATCTGAGGGAGGTGTATATCTGAGGGAGGTGTTGTATATCTGAGGGTGGTGTTGTATATCTGAGGGTGATGTTGTATATCTGAGGGAGGTGTATATCTGAGGGAGGTGTTGTATATCTGAGGGTGGTGTTGTATATCTGAGGGTAGTGTTATATATCTGAGGGTGATGTTGTATATCTGAGGGAGGTGTTGTATATCTGAGGGTGGTGTTGTATATCTGAGGGTAGTGTTATATATCTGAGGGTAGTGTTGTATATCTGAGGGAGGTGTTGTATATCTGAGGGTGATGTTGTATATCTGAGGGTGATGTTGTATATCTGAGGGAGGTGTTGTATATCTGATGGAGTTGTTGTATATCTGAGGGAGTTGTTGTATATCTGAGGGTGATGTTGTATATCTGAGGGTGATGTTGTATATCTGAGGGAGGTGTTGTATATCTGAGGGAGTTGTTGTATATCTGAGGGAGTTGTTGTATATCTGAGGAAGGTGTTGTATATCTGAGGGTGGTGTTGTATATCTGAGGGTGGTGTTGTATATCTGAGGGTGGTGTTGTATATCTGAGGGTGGTGTTGTATATCTGAGGGTGGTGTTGTATATCTGAGGGTGGTGTTGTATATCTGAGGGTGGTGTTGTATATCTGAGGGTGGTGTTGTATATCTGAGGGTGGTGTTGTATATCTGAGTGTGGTGTATATCTGAGGGTGATGTTGTATATCAGAGTGTGGTGTATATCTGAGGGTGATGTTGTATATCTGAGGGTGGTGTTGAATATCTGAGCATATCAGAGTATGTTATTGTTTATCAGAGTGTGTTATTGTATATCAGAGTGTGGTGTTATATAGCGAAGAGTGTTTGATTATATTGTGACTGTGGTGTTGTATATCTAATGTGGTATTGTATACCTGAGTATATCAGAGTGGGTTATTGTATTACTGAAGGTGGATATATCAGAGTGTGGCGTTATATAGCGAAGAGTGTTTGATTATATTTTTTAGTTTGAATGTCCCTTGATGTTATATCAGAGAAGGTTGATAACTGCCATGTGTTTGTGTTGTTAATGTAACATTGTGGCTGATAAAAGTGTGGAAAAGCTAAATTCTTTCAAAAAATAATAGCTGCGTGTTAACGGGGGCTTATGATCACAAGTGGGTTGTTTCACAAGGATTTCAATCATTTATGTTTATTTGAGTTGCAAACACTGAAGAGCACGGGTCAACAGTGTGTTAACCGTGGACAAATGGTGAACTACAGAGGTGGCTGAAAGTGCGGCAACTCCAATCTGCAGGAGAACCCACGCCGACCTCTGACCTGGTATCTCTTGGGCTTCACTGTGAGCACACTAGCCCCCCCCCCGAGTGTGTCAGACGTGTGTGTGTGTGTGTCCCTTGTGTAAATGTATACGTTGCCCCAGCGGGAGGGGAGATATTCTCGTTGGGAGAATGTTAATTCAAATGGCTCACATTCTTGTGGTTCTCTACATTCCTTCAGCTTTCGCTCGTGGATCCAATTGCTCATTAGGGAGTGAGTCACCTTGCCTGGTCCGCCCTGCCAAAAATCTCCAAGAAGTTTACTCTTCTTGCTAATTTTACAATCAGACTCCCATGCGATGTCACAGAGTTGCTGCTAAACTGGTGTAGAGAAGTGAGATAGCAGCCAAATTTACACCCCCCCCCCACATCCCCACATCCCCAATTAACCTGGGGCACAACTTTTAGCGACTGTTATATTTGTACCCAGCGATTCCTTTGTTCCTCTACCCTCATCGAGACTCGATCATTCCAGGTTGTAAGCGACCCCCATATTCTTCTGGGCAAACTGCGACAAAGGAAAATATCTTCTTCCCCGCTGTTGCCAGACTCCTAAACAACCCTCTTACGGACCGACCTGATTGATAATACACCCCTGTGTGCTTCACCCGATGCCGGTGTCTAGGTGTTTGCATTGTGTTGCCCTATTATGTATTCTCTTCTCTTTTCATGTACTGAATGATCTGTTTGAGCTGCTCGCAGAAAAATACTTTTCACTGCACCTCGGTACACGTGACAATAAACAAACCCAATCCAATCCAACGTACTACCTCGCTATAATACCTCAGGGGTCCCGAGAAGGTTAAACAACGCAGGTTTATTTAGACAACCAGAAGTAAGGGCCGCAACAGGGCATGCAGCACGTTAGTGCCATCCGGGACTGCCGATCGTGCTGGTCTCAATCCAGGCACGCTTTCACAAACCTGGTTCACGAGCCCTAGCTGCCAGGCCTCCCCCCCCCCCCGCTCAGAGTGCCGGGGGGGGGGGGCTCGCTTTCCACGAGTCCCACGGGGAGAGCCATTGTGTTTGGTGGGGGCTGTTACATCCACCCCCACCCCCGGCCCCCACAAAGTCCGTAGGTCCCTCTGTCGTTGGAGTTGCAGAAGGTCTCCTCTGTCGCTTTGTTCACGTTTCCAGCGGTTGTCGGGCTGAGTCGGGACGGTGGGTAACACGTGGGGGGAGCGTTGTTTCCGCGCCGGTCATCGGGGGTGGTGGGGGGTGGGGTGGGGGGGTGGTGTGGGGGTTGGGGGGTGGGGGGGGTGTGAGGGTGTGGTGGGGGTTGGGGGGGGTTGGGGGTGGGGGGGGTGGTTTGGGGGTGGGGGGGTGGTGGGGGGTGGGGGGGTTGGGGGGGTGGGGGGGGGTGTGGGGGTGGTTGGGGGGGGGTGTGGGTGTGGTGGGGGTGGGGGGGTTGGGGGTGGGGGGTTGGGGGGGTGGGTGGGGGGGTTGGGGTGGGGGGGGGGGTGGGGTGGGGGGTGGGGGGGGGGTGGGGTGGGTGTGGGGGGTGGGGGGGTTGGGGGGGTGGGGGTGGGTGGGGCTGGGGGTGGTGGGGTGGGGTGGGGGGTGGGTGGGGGGTGGGGTGGGGGGGTGGTGGGGGGTGGGGGGGGTTGGGGGGTGGGTGGGGGGGGCTGGGGGTGGTGGGGGGTGGGGGGTGGGGGGGGGTGGGGGTTGGGGGGGTGGTGGGGGTTGGGGGGGGGGGGGGGGGGGGGGTGGGGGGGGGGGGGG